>NC_079196.1:56490778-56605778 GCF_029499605.1 Hyla sarda
AATAAATTATTGAATAATATAAATACATTTAAAGGGGTATTCCAGGAAAAAACTTTTTTTTTTATATATCAACTGGCTCCAGAAAGTTAAACAGATTTGTAAATTACTTCGATTAAAATCCTTCGATTATAATCCTTTCAGTACTTCTGAGCTTCTGAAGTTAAGGTTGTTCTTTTCTGTCTAAATCCTCTCTGATGACACCTGTCTCGGGAAAGCCCAGTTTAGAAGCAAATCCCCATAGAAAACCTCTTCTAAACTGGGCGTTTCCCGAGACACGTGTCATCAGATAGGATTTAGACAGAAAAGAATAACCTTAACTTCAGAAGTTCATAAGTACTGAAAGGATTAAGATTTTTTAATAGAAGTAATTTACAAATCTGTTTAACTTTCTGGAGCCAGTTGATATATATAAAAAACATTTTTTTTCCTGGAATACCCCTTTAATAAATAAATGAACGAATGAAGGAATTAATGAATAAATAAATTAAATAAATTATTGAATAAATATTATAAATACATTTAATAAATAAATGAAGGAATAAATAAATAAATGAATAAATAATATAAATACATTAAATTAATTAAATAAATGAATAAATCATTAAATAAATAATTTTTTTACATTTTTATTTTATATCCATATGTATCCCAGTGTTTTCCAACCAGAGAGCCTACAGCTGTTGCAAAACTACAACTCCCAGCATGCCCAGACAGCCAACGGCTGTGTGGGCATGCTGGGAGTTGTAGTTTTGCAACAGCTGTAAGCATACTGGTTGGGAAATATTGGTATACTGCAGTGTTTCCCAACCAGTGTACCTCCAGCTGTTGCAAAACTACAACTCCCAGCATGCTCGGCCAGCCGTTGGCTGGCTGGCCATGCTGGGAGTTGTAGTTTTGCAACTGCTGGAGGCACACTTGTTGGGAAACACTGCTGGGAGTATATGGACACGTCATCGTATATGCTGGAGCAGTGTTTCCCAACCAGTCTGTCTCTAGCTGTTGCAAAACAAGTTGGCTGGCCAGGCATGCTGGGTGTAGTTTTGCGACAGCTTGAGGTACACCGGTTGGAAAACACTGGTATACTGTATGGCAGCATACCCCAAAACAGTACAAAACTAAAACTCTCGTCGTTCCTTGACAGCTGAACGTTCCACCGCATATATTAATATATGTCTGGATGGATTTTGGCAAGAAATTGATATTTTACGGCTACATTAAAGGCTACGGATCTTCCAAAATGTATGTAATGTGTGATCGAATCTTCGAGGGTATTGTTCACACAGGTTGGATATACTTGCATATTCCAAATTCCATAGCACCCAAATAGTACAGATTTTGGGGCTGATGTCTTGCTGCAGATATTGATGCAGATTATGTTAATGTTGAAGGGAAAGGATCCCAAGGTATTTGAAATCTTCTGCAGATTTTACTTTCCCCAATTATGGTGAATTCACAGATTCACAGTATCCTGTACATATTGGATAGTTTACATTGAAATCTGCAGCTTCAAATCCTGCGCATCAATGATGTACAGGGCAAACTATGTGTGAATACACCCAAAGGGTCACATATGCCGAGTTTTACTGCTGCATATTCTCCTACCCATTGAAGTCAATGAGAATTAAAAATCGCCTGCAGAAAATATGCAGCAAAATACGGCACGTGTGACCCTACCCATAGGGTATATTTTCACGTACAGTATTATCCTGCCCATATTTGAATGCGCAGAAATTGATGCTTCAGATTTAATGAAAGCTAAATCACTGAACGCAGCTTCAAATGTGGGGAGGATACTGTACGTGTGAATACACTAAGGGTTGTCTGCAGCACATCACTTTAGGGTCTATTCACACGTACAGTATCCAAAAGTAAATTCTGCTTCCAGCAGTCACCACCCAGCTTTCCCTGACTCCTGAATGGTCAGTGCAATAGGATTCATCACAAGCAGCTTTGTCATTTAGAAGCCAAGAAAACTGGGGATGTTGTCTGCAGAAAAAAGAAGGGCTGTTCATGGGGTGATCCCTGCTGAGAATTACTATAGGGCAGTGTGCCTACAGCTGTTGCTAAACTACAGTTAATTCAATTTAATTTTAATTTAATTGGCCACAATTTTTCGCTATGCTATGTTAATTTGCCGCTGTTGCTAGTAATATGTGATATTACCTTAGTGAGCTTACTTCCCCCCCCCCCACCCCACCAAATAGGTGATCTATGTCAAAACTGGAATTAAGCAGCCTTTGTTTCCGCTCCTCAACCTGATCATTAGGTGAAATTCTATTTAATTATGTCACGTCATGCCAAAAGCCAGCAATTATGTTAATACAATACGAGCCGTGACGTCATATAGACAGGGAACAGCATTTATCTGCAATTCTGGATCTTCAGGTAGAGCCAATGGACATCCGCCCTCTAGTGTCCATGAGGAGGATGAACGAAATGCAGCACTACTTATCCGACTTCAACTGCAGTGGGGGCCAGCGCCTTAAACCTGATCAGGGTCAATGTAGACTAAAAATTTGCACAGCACTCTAAAGATGCCAAAACATCAACAGTGGTTTATTCACTCACGGCAAAAAACAGCAACATTTCAGCTCACATGTTATTATATATATATATGTATATATATGTGTGTGTGTGTGTGTGTGTGTGTGTGTGTGTGTGTGTGTGTGTGTGTGTGTGTGTGCGTGCGTGCGCATATATATACATAAATAATATATATTTATATATACATATATATACATTATATATATATATATATATATATATATATATATATATATATATACATACATACACATATTTATACACATATATATACACCTACTAGTTTGCATCAGCGTGCCTCCAGCTGTTGCAAAACTACAACTCCCAGCATACCCAGATAGCCCAAAGGTGTCTGAAAATGCTGAGAGTTGTAGTTTTGCAACAGCTGGAGGCACACCAGTTGGGAAACACTTAACTAGTGATTGATGTAGCATACCACAGGACCAGAGAGACAGCTGGGAAGTTTTGTTCTCTAGGCTGCTTCTAATATCTAGTATCTAATGTAACAGCTGATTACAGGAAACTGTATATACAATCCTCACTGGTATATACTGTAAATATGTATATACAATCCTCACTGGTATATACTGTATATATGTATATCCAATCCTCACTGGTATATACTGTGTATATATATATACACATACACAGTGATGGCCGTAAATGTTGGCAACCCGGAAATTTTACAATAAAATGAAGTATTTCTCACAGAAAAGGATTGCAGTAACACATGTTTTGCTATACACATGTTTATTGCCTTTGTGTGTATTGGAACTAAACAAAAAAAGGGAGGAAAAAAAGCAAATTGGATATAATGTCACACCAAACTCCAAAAATGGGCTGGACAAAATTATTGACACCCTTTAAAAATTGTGGATCAATAAGATTGTTTTGAGCATGTGATGCTCCTTTAAACTCACCTGGGGCAAGTAACAGATGTGGGCAATATAAAAACCACACCTAAAAGCAGATAAAAAGGAGAGAAGTTCACAACAGAAAGAGAAGAGAACTGTCTGAGGACTTGAGAACCAAAATTGTGGAAAAATATCAACAATCTCAAGGTTACAAGTCCATCTCCAGAGATCTAGATTTGCCTTTGTCCACAGTGCGCAACATAATCAACAAGTTTGCAACCCATGGCACTGTAGCTAATCTCCCTGGGCATGGACGGAAGAGAAAAATTGATGAAAGGTGTCAACGCAGTATAGTCCGGATGGTGGATAAGCAGCCCCAAACAAGTTCCAAAGATATTCAAGCTGTCCTGCAGGCTCAGGGAGCATCAGTGTCAGCGCGAACTATCCGTCATTTCAATGAAATGAAACGCTATGGAGGAGACCCAGGAGGACCCCACTGCTGACACAGAGACATAAGAAAGCAAGACTAAATGTTGCCAAAATGAACTTGAGTAAGCCAAAATCCTTCAGGGAAAACATCTTGTGGACAGGTGAGACTAAGATAGAGCTTTTTGGTAAAGCACATCATTCTACTGTTTACCGAAAACAGAATGAGGCCTACAAAGATAAGAACACAGTACCTACAGTGAAATATGGTGGAGGCTCAATGGTATTTGGGATTGTTTTGCTGCCTCTGGCACTGGGTGCCTTGAATGTGTACAAGACATCATGAAATCTGAGGATTACCAATTGATTTTGGGTCGCACTATACAGCCCAGTGTCAGAAAGCTGGGTTTGCGTCCGAGATCTTGGGCCTTCCAGCAGGACAATGACCCCAAACATACGTCCAAAAGCACCCAGAAATGGATGGCAACAAAGCGCTGGAGAGTTCTGAAGTGGCAGCAATGAGTCCAGATCTAAATCCCATTGAACACCTGTGGAGAGATCTTAAAATTGCTGTTGGGAAAAAACACGCCCTTCCAATAAGAGAGACCTGGAGCAGTTTGTAAAGGAAGAGTGGTCCAACATTCCGGCTGAGAGGTGTAAGAAGCTTATTGATGGTTATAGGAAATTACTGATTTCAATTATTTTTTCCAAAGGGTGTGCAACCAAATATTAAGTTAAGGGTGCCAATAATTTTGTCCAGCCCATTTTTGGAGTTTGGGGTGACATTATGTCCAATTAGCTTTTTTTCCTCCCTTTTTCGGATTAGTTCCAATACACACAAAGGGAATAAACATGTGTATAGCAAAACATGTGTTACTGCAATCCTTTTCTGTGAGAAATACTTCATTTTCTTGAAAAATTACAGGGGTGCCAACATTTACAGCCATGACTGTATGTATATTCAATCCTCATTGGTGTATACTGTATATATGGATATCCAATCCTCACTGGTATATACCGTGTGTATGTATATATATATATATATATATATATATATATATATATCTATATATCCAATCCTCACTGGTGTATACTCTATACATGCATATCCAATCCTCCCTGGTCTACACTGTATATATGTATATCCAATCCTCATTGGTGTATACTGTATAAATGTATATACAATCCTCACTCGTGTATACTGTATATATGTATATCCAATCCTCAGACTGAGTAGATCTGGCTACTCCTACTTAATAGATTAGTTCCTTAAAGGGGTACTCCACTGGAAAAAAAAAATGTTAAATCATCTGTCGCCAGAAAGGTAAAAGGTAAATTACTTCTATTTAAAAATCTTAATCCTTCCAATACTCATCAGCTGCTGTATGCTCCTGAGGACATTTTTTTCTTTTTTAATTTCCTTTCTCTCTGACCACAGTGCTCTCTGCTGACACCTCTGTCCATATGAGGAACTGTCCAGAGTAGGAGCAAATCCCCATAGCAAACCTCTCCTGCTCTGGACAGTTCCTGACATGGACAGAAGTGTCAGCCCCTGTAAATTTGCGATAAATTGAGGGCTTTGCGACAAAAAAAGTCCCACTTGATAAATCAGCAACCACTGCAAAGTAAAAAAAAGAAAAAAAGAAAAGGATTGCTTTGGCCTGCATAAATTGTTGCTGCTTTTAAAATGCTTCGGGTGGAAAAGATGGATACAGTCCTAGGAGACCTAAGACAGTTATCCGAGACTTTTTCAGACAACTGGAGCATTCTAATAGCTGCAATAATTTATACAGACTAAAGCAATCATTGGCAGAGCAGCCAGGTTGGCTTTGTCCGTATTTACTGCAAGTTTGCTCAACGGTTCCTTATCAACTAAGAATTCCAAAGGAAAGATTATAAACATTGGTTTTCTAAGTAGCAAAAAAAAAAAAAAAATAAAATAAAATAAAACATGTTAGCTCCCCCCCCCCCGCTGCCCCCAGAAACAGTGTCGCTATTACCAATAGGCTGTCTTTCCTACTGCATCTTAGACCCATTCACTGAAATCCTGCCAGACTACAATAGCAGACACAGTCTATGACCCAGAGTGATGCCGTTTATATGGTCGTAGTCTTCCACAACTCCTTTAACCCTGGCTATAGATATTAGAGCAGTGATTCCCAACCAGGGTGCCTCCAGCTGTTGTAAACTACAACTCCCATTCCTCTCCTCATCCCTATTGGGCCCCTTCTTAGTTTCATTCTATTACTCCTAGTTTGTATTCCTTATTCGTTATTTCTCTCTTTGTCATCTAACTTTAATGGTCACTCTCATTAAAACAAATGCACTCCTTATGGTAAATAAAAACTGCACTCCTTATGGTAAATAAAAAATATTTCTAATATACTTTGTTTAAAAAAAAAAAAAAAAAAAAAAAGTTTTCTATGTTTTATTTGTGCTTAAAAAAGCTCAAGAGCACATTTTCCCCCATCTCATACACAGACTTAGGACGAGGTCCAAACACAGGAAGGGCAGCCTGGAGTGCTGAGGGGGTGTGTACAGCCTCATCCAATCATAGCTCCTCTCACACTTAACTGACATATGCTGTTGGTTGGACACGCCCCCTCAGCACTCCAGGCTGCACTTTCTGTGTTTGGGCTTTAGTCCTAAGTCTGTGTATGAGTTGGGGGAAAATGTGCTCTTAAGCTTTTTTAAGCACAAATAAAACATAGAAAACTTCATTTTTTTTAAACCAAAGTATATTAGAAATATTTTTTATTTACCATAAGGAGTGCAATAGCAAAAATTAGTTTTAATGAGAGTGACCATTTAAGGGAGTTTGGGGAGATCCATTTTCTTACTATTAGGAGTCTTGCACAGAACAATAACCTGTGTACCAGTTTCTCCATCCTCTTGGGAATCGCCAGCTCAGAGTCACTCCCCAATATGGCCACCAGGGGAGTAAGAACTACTTTTATTTCCAACCTCTTCTATTTCTTGTCTTACTTCTATCCAAAATTCTTGCACTCTTTCACAGGACCATACTATATGCAAAAACCCAGCTTCTTCCTCCATGCATTTCATGCATCTATTATTTTGTCTCATTCCTATTTTACAAAGGAATTGTGGAGTATAATAGAATCTTTAAACCATATTGAATTGTATGAATCTGTGGTTATTATTTATTGGGACCTGATAAATCCTCTTATAGATTATTTCCCATATCTTGCTGCTCGTTGGCCCTAACTCAGATTGCCACTTTTTGCCCCTATTATGTGCATGTTGTTGTTTTTGTTGTTACGTCATAGCTCCCTGGTACATAAGGACCAAGGACGTACGGTGCCACCCCTCCTATCCCTGCTATTGGTCATCAAAAGCGATAGCAGATCGGGGGACGGTACTTTCGTTTTTCCCGCTCTGCTTACCCACACTAGGCGGGGCAGAACGGGGAAACGACAGAGGACCAGGGCCGAAGTCCACTTACCCGTCGGCGATGGCAGCGGGACGCGATCGGCTGTGGCAGCAAGCGGCCGAAGAGGACAGCTATGCGGCTCCCTGGATCGTACGGAAGCCAGTGAGTTGCCTAGCAACACCTGGAGGGCTACAGTCTGAGACCACTATACAGTGGTCTCTAACCTGTAGCCCTCCAGATGTTGCAAAACTACAACTCCCAGCATGCCCAGACAGCTGTTTGGGCATGCTGGGAGTTGTAGTTTTGCAACAGCTGGAGTGCCACAGTCTGGAGATCACTTTGCAGTGATCTCTATACTGTAACACTCTAGATCTTGCAAAACTACAACTCCCAGCATGCCCACATAGCAGTTTGCTGTCTGGGAATGCTGGGATTTGTAGTTTTGCAACATCTGGAGGACCACAGTTTGGAGATCACTGTGCGGTGGTCTATAAACTGTAGCCCTCCAGATGTAGCAAAACTGCAAATCCCAGCATGCCCAAACCGCAAACAGCTGTCTTGGCATGCTGGGAGTTGCAGTTGCGTACTTCCAGCTCTTGCATAACTACATCTCCCAGCGTGCCCTTCGGTGATCAGAACATGCTGGGAGTTGTAGTTTTGCAACAGCTGGAGGCACACTGGTTGGAAAATACTGAGTTAGGTAACAGAACCTAACTGAAGGTTTTCCAACCAGTGTGCCTCCAGCTGTTGCAAAAGTACAACTCCCAGCATGCACGGTATGTCAGTACATGCTGGGAGGTGTAGTTTTGAAACAGCTGGAGGTTTGCCCCCCCCCCCCCCCCCCCCCCCTTGTGAATGTACAAGGTACATTCACACGGGCAGGTTTACAGTAAATTTCTCGCTGCAAGTTTGAAATGCAGAAAATTTTCCGCTGTAGCTCAAAATTCACTGTAAACCTGCCCGTGCAAATGTACCCTAAAAACACTACACTACCACATAATAAAGGGTAAAACACATATACACCCCCTTAAAATGTCCACCCCCCCCCCAATAAAAATGAAAAACGTATTGTACGGCAGTGTTTCCAAAATGGAGCCTCCAGCTGTTGCAAAACAGCCACTGACTGTCCAGGCATGCTGGGAGTTTAGCAACAGCTGGAGGCACCCTGTTTGGGAATCACTGGTGTAGAATACCCCTACGTCCACCCCTATGCAATCCCTAATTTAGTCCTCAAATGCGCATGGCGCTCTCTCACTTCAGAGCCCTGTCGTATTTCAAGGAAACAGTTTAGTGCCACATATGGGGTATTTGCACTACAAATTTTGGGGGCTTTTTCTCCTTTTACCTCTTATGAAAAGGAAAAGTTGGGGTCTTCACCAGCCTGTTAGTGTAAAAAAATTTAAATTTTCTCAAGCGGTAAAAGCAAAAAAAAAAAAACAACAAAAAAAAAAATACATTCGTAACGCAATCTCTCCCGAATACAGAAATACCCCATATGTGGGCGTAAAATGCTCTGCGGACGCACAACAAGGCTCAGGAGTGAGAGCACACTATGTACATTTGAGGCCTAAATTGGTGATTTGCACAGGGGTGGCTGATTTTACAGCGGTTCTGACATAAACGGAAAAAATAAATACCCACATGTGACCCCATTTTGGAAACTACACCCCTCACGGAATGTAACAAGGGGTATAGTGAGCCTTAACACGCCACAGGTGTTTGAAGAATTTTCATTATAGTTGGATGGGAAAATGAAAAAATATTTTTCTCACTAAAATGCTGGCGTTACCCTAAATTTTTCATTTTCACAAGGAAAAATTGGAAAAGAGCCCCCCAAAATTTGTAATGTGGATGTAAAGTGCTCTGCTGGCGCACTACAATGCTCAGAAGAGAAGGAGCGCCATTGGGATTTTGGAGAGAGAATGTGTCTGAAATTGAAGGCCATGTGTGTTTAAAAAGCCCCCACAGTGCCAGAACAATAGACGGGGGGTCTAATGTGACCCCATTTTGGAAACTACTCCCCTCACGTAATGTAAAAAGGGGTACAGTGAGCATTTACACCCCACAGGTGTCTGACAGATTTTTGGAACAATCGTCCGTGAAAATGAAAAATTTTATTTTTCATTTGCACAGCCCACTATTCCAAAGATCTGTCAAACACAAGTGGGGTGTAAATCCTCAATGCACCCCTTATTAAATTCTGTGAGGGGTGTAGTTTCCAAAATGGGGTCACATGTGGGGGGGGTCCATTGTTCTGGCACTACGGGAGGCTTTGTAAAAACACATGGCCCCTCACTCCCATTCCAAACAAATTCACTCTCCGAAAGCTCAATGGCGCTCCTCCTCTTCTGAGCATTGTAGTGCGCCAGCAGAGCACTTTACGTCCACATATGGGGTATTTCCATACTCAGAAGAAATGGGGTTACAAATTTTGGGGGTCATTTTCTCCTATAACCCCTTGTAAAATGTAAAATTTGGGGGAAAAAACAGCATTTTAGTGAAAAAAAAAATTTCATTTACACATCCAACTTTAACGAAAAGTCGTCAAACACCTGTGGGATGTTAAGGCTCACTGGACTCCTTGTTACGTTCCTTGAGGGGTGTAGTTTCCAAAATAGTATGCCATGTGGTTTTTTTTTTTTTGCTGTCCTGGCACCATAGGGGCTTCCTAAATGTGATATGTCCGCCAAAAACCATTTCAGAAAAACTCACTCTCCAAAATCCCTCTGTCGTTCCTTCCCTTTTGAGCCCTCTACTGCGCTCGCCGAACACTTGACATACACATGAGATATTTCCTTACTCGAGAGAAATTGGGTTACAAATTTTAGGAAGATTTTTCTCCTTTTACCCTTTGTAAAAATTCAAAAACTGGGTTTACAAGAACATGCGACTGTGAAAAATTAAGATTTTGAATTTTCTCCTTCACTTTGCTGCTATTCCTGTGAAACACCTAAAGGGTTAACACACTTACTGAATGTCATTTTGAATACTTTGAGGGGTGCAGTTTTTATAATGGGGTCATTTATTGGGAATTTCTAATATGAAGGCCCTTCAAATCCACTTCAAAACTGAACTGGTCCCTGAAAAATTCTGATTTTGAAAATTTTGTGAAAAATTGCTGCTGTATTTTGAAGCCTTCTGGTGTCTTCCAAAAGTAAAAACTCATCAATTTTATGATGTAATCATAAAGTAGACATATTGTATATGTGAATCAATATATAATTTATTTGGAATGTCTATTTTCCTTACAAGTAGAGAGCTTCAAAGTTAGAAAAATGCTAAATTTTCAATTTTTGAATTATCCCTTCCCCTAATAAAAGTTTGAATCACCCGGCATTTCCAAGAATAAAAAAAACAGTGTAAATAAAAACAAACATATGTGGTATCGCCGCGTGCGGAAATGTCCGAATGATAAAAATATACTGCTTTTTAAACGGCATGTTCAATGGCGTACGCGCAAAAAAATTCCTAATTCCAAAAAAGCGAATAAAAAGTGATCAAAAAGTCTGATCAGAACAAATATGGTACCACTAAAAACTTCAGTTCACGGCGCAAAAAATGAGTTCTCATAGCGCCCTGAACACAGAAAAATAAAAAAGTTATAGGGGTCAGAAGATGACCATTTTAAACGTATAAATTTTCCTGCATGTAGTTATGATTTTTTACTGCGTAAAAACGGAAGCCCCCAAAACTTTCAAAATAGTGTTTTTTCATCAATTTTGTCGCACATTGATTTTTTTTCCCGTTTCACCGTCGATTTTTGGGTAAAATAGCTAACGTCATTACAAAGTAGAATTAGTGACGCAAAAAATAAGCCATCATATAGAATTTTATGTGAAAATTTTTAAGAGTTATGATTTTTCAAAGTTAAGGAGGAAAAATTGAAAATGAAAGAATGGAAAAAGCCCGGGTCCTTAAGGGGTTAATTACTTCCCAATCCAGCATCCTTCACCATTCGAATGCCTAGATTCCTTAATCCTTCCATTTCTTTTTATTTAATTTTCTCCCTTAATGGTCTATTCACACGTACAATATTCTGTGCAGATTTGATGTGCAGGATTTTCTGCTGCAGATTTCAATGTAAACTCAATGACAACACAGCTGGAAATCCTGCACATCAAATCTGCACAGAATACTGTACGTGTGAATAGACCCAAAGGGTACATTCACACGCGCCGATTTTCTAGCGGGTTTTCCGCTGCGTATTTGAAAGTGGGCGGGCTCTTCTCGGCTGTCCGCAGCAGATTTTCCGCGGCGGAATGTACACTGTGGAAAATCCACCGCAAGCCCCATTGAAGTCAGCAGGGACTGTGGCGGATTTTCCGCAGCGGAAATTTCGCCGCGGAAAATCTGCTGCGGACAGCCGAGAAGAGCCTGTCCACTTTCAAATATGCAGCGGAAAACCCACAAAAAAATCCACGCGTGTGAACTTACCCTTAGTTTAGATTATTCCATACTATGGCTGTGTCAAGCATCCCACCTATTCCCATTTCTTTTTTTTTACCCAAATCCAAAATGTTCCTAGGTTCACCACCATGTGATTACTCCATATTTTCCCACCCAGCTGCCCTGATTCTAGTACTTGGAAGATACTATTATATCTATCCTGACATTTCCCCATCAAAAATTCAAAAAAGGAGAATCTTCTCCACTCACTTAAGCTAGAAAATACCGTCTGATGTCCGGGAGTGACATACCCCCTTTGCCCCATGATAGACATAAGACATAATCTATCTTTATATGCGTCCTCTTCCTCACCCATATCAAGGAATTAAAAATTGTAATACATTTTTTAAAGACACCGTTTTCACACCAAATGGGTGTTTCGGAAGTAGAAGCGAGTCACAAATACTAGATTGTATATATCTATGTCCACATCAGTGCTGCTCATCCATACACAGAAAGTTCCACCGCACGATAACTGCATCTATCCAGGGATAAGCCTTTGTGTACAGGTGAGCATACACATACATACATACCCACCATTTCTTTTTTCCTGGTATGACTATTCCCACCAGGGCAGGAATCCATGAGGGAGATTTATCAAAATCTGTCCAGAGGAAAAGTTGCTGAGTTGCCCATAGCAACCAATCAGATCGCTTCTTTCATTTTTGAAAAGGCCTCTGAAAAATGAAAGAAGCGATCTGATTGGTTGCTATGGGCAACTCAGCAACGTCTCCTCTGGACAGGTTTTGATAAATCTCCCCCATGCATATGTATATTACATGGTAATAAGCTGTAAAATGTGACTACAATAAAAGTAAAATAAAATGTATTGTTTATATGCTGGTCATGGGGAAATCTTTACATGTATGAGCGACAAACAAAATCTGTGTGAATTGTTGTCTAAACCTCTGTTTGACTTGAGGACTCAAATACTTTTGAGATGAGTGGAAACATTTATAATGTGTTTTTTTTTAATATAATTTATATATATTTTTTAAATAATTTATTCATGGCATGGCCAGTGGTATTCATCCCTGAGATTTCCATCTGAAAATTCCCCTTGTAGTCTAGAGTACAATACGCAAGCTTTAAGAGTTCTTAAAGGGGTATTCCAGGACATTTTTTTATTTGACTATGCTACAGGGGCTGTAAAGTTAGTGTAGTCCATAATATAGTGTCTGTACCTGTGTGTGACGGTTTTCTCACAATTCTTTTGTGATTTTTACCCCAATATTTATTTTGAACAACATACAAAATGACTGTTGTCTCGGATTTTTCCCAGCTTGTAATGCGGCCGAGACATGATATCACTAGTCAGCTGATGACAGGGAGCCTGTCTGCTTCAATGGGTGGAGCGATCGCTTGGTGGGAGAGAGATCAATCTGCAACTAATGCAACAGCTGTAGGCACCCTGATTGAAAACCACAGATCTGTTGAATGGATGCAGCTCATTTCTGTTTCAATGGGTGGGGTGGTTGATGTGTGGGAGGGAGGAAAATTGAATTCTGGGATTTGTAGTCAAAAAGAAAAGTCAAACAGGAAATACCAGTTCACAAAAAGCCAGCCACAGTGTTATGGTAATCTCACAACATAGACATTTAGCCCCAAGACAAGTGCGGATCCTTCCTAAGCATGTCCATTACTGTCTGCCAGGTACGTACTAAAATCACCTTATGGTGGAGAACCCCTTTAAATTTTATTGCTTCCCATTAAAGGCTAAGCTTACAGAGTAGGGCTAGGAACATCTGCATCTTTTGCTAAGGAAGCTCTAAGAAGCGTAACGTATCTCATAACTCTTGTTCTTTACTTTATGGTTAAGAAATGTATCCGGCTATGTAAGGCTGCCAGTGATTGCACGGGGTTCTGTAGTAATACAATTGCCGCTGGGCAAATGAGCCATGACATGGTCTGCAATAGTGATTTATGTCCCCTATAAACTACGTGATTACAGTACACAAATGGACATGGGGCAGAGCACGGGCACAAGTCGCTCGGATAAGGTTCTATGGCCTTCGTTCACTTAAGAATGATCCAATTTGTGTTTTTGAGGCTGACAGGCGTGATGAAAACAACCCATCATAGAAGGGGTTTGCTATGACCGATACAAAAAAAATAAAAAATAATAATAATTCCAAAAAGTGTATAAATATTAAATAATAATAAAAAATTTAAATAGAATAAAAAATAAATAAAATAAAAATCATATATTAACTAGTCACAGTAGGATACGTTTAGCACTTTTTTCTTTTTATATCTTGTACTTTTATGCCATCATGTCTAAGTTAAAATGTATTGTTTCATATAGATTATATACAATTTTCTGAAAATCCATAAAGTGAACTCAGCAAAAAAGTTGAGCTAAAGTTGATGTCATATACTATATTACATGGGTTTTCAAATGTCGGCCCTCCAGCTGTTGCAAAACTACAACTCCCAGCATGGCCAGCCAGCCAACGGCTGGCCGGGCATGCTGGGAGATTTAGTTTTGCAACAGCTGGAGGTACACTGGTTGGGAAACACTGCAGTATACCAATATTTCCCAACCAGTATGCTTACAGCTGTTGCAAAACTACAACTCCCAGCATGCCCAGACAGCCATTGGCTGTCTGGGCATGCTGGGAGTTGTAGTTTTGCAACAGCTGTAGGCTCCCTGGTTGGAAAACACTGGGATACATATGGATATAAAATAAAAATGTAAAAAAATGATGTATTTAATGATTTATTCATTTATTTAATTAATTTAATGTATTTATATTATTTATTCATTTATTTATTTATATTTATTCCTTCATTTATTTATTAAATGTATTTATAATATTTATTCAATAATTTATTCATTCATTCCTTCATTCGTTCATTTATTTATTAAAGGGGTATTCCAGGAAAAAAAGTTTTTTATATATATCAACTGGCTCCAGAAAGTCAAAAAGATTTGTAAATTACTTCTATTAAAAAATCTTAATCCTTTTGAGTACTTATGAGCTTCTGAAGTTAAGGTTGTTCTTTTCTGTCTAAATCCTCTCTGATGACACCTGTCTCGGGAAACGCCCAGTTTAGAAGAGGTTTGCTATGGGGATTTGCTTCTAAACTGGGCGGTTCCCGAGACAGGTGTCATCAGAGACCACTTAGACAGAAAAGAACAACCTTAACTTCAGAAGCTCATAAGTACTGAAAGGATTAAGATTTTTTTAATAGAGTTGGGAGTTGTAGTTTTGCAACAGCTAAAGGGACCCTGCCCTATAGTAATCCTCAGCAGCTATCACCCCATGAACTTCAAGTTTTTTTCTGCAGACAACACCCTTAGGTAGCCGTCCAGTTTTCATGGCTTCCAAATGACAAAGCTGCTTGTGATGAGTCCTATTGCCCTGACCATTCAGGAGTCAGAGAAAGCTGGGTGGTGACTGCTATACAATATCAACTTTTACACAACTTTTTGGTTCACACTGCAGAAATTTTTTGCGGCTGAATTTGAACAAAGAAAAAAGTTGATGTTAAATACAGTGACCCTCCAGCACGCTGGGAATAGTAGTTTTGCAATAGCTGGAGGGCCACTACTAAATTACTTCAACTTTTGCTAAACATTTTGGCGTTTTCAGTAAATTTTAGCCACAGATTTAACCATTTTCAATGTAAAGGCATGAAATCCGCAGCACCAACCGCATGTTAGACATGGAGGTTTTGTGGTGGATTTGCAGTGAAAAAGATTCTATTTGCAGTAAAGTAAAAATGTTGACACAAAAAAATAAAAAAAACAACAGAAGTTACATCCTCATCAACCCGTCAAGTGTGTAAGGAGTCAATTCGGCTACAGCTCCCGAGCTTGAGAAACATTTCAAGCCTACAAGACGTGACAGGCAGATTCCTCCATCTCCGCGAGGAGTTGTCCTTTAACACGAAGCGGTGAGAACTCACCTTGACAGCTGTTTCGGAGCCTTCTTCTTTGAAGTCATCATATTTCATTACCTCCGCCATAATGAAACCCTTCTCGAAATCCGTGTGAATCTTCCCTGCAGCCTGAGGAGCCTTTGTCCCTTTCTGCCAAAAGGAGAAGCAATGGGAAAAATAAAAATGAATGGTTTAGGAAGATGGATTACAGGAGGGGCAGTCAGCTGATCTGGACTCAAGTGCAAGGACTTCCCTATTGGACCTTAAAGGGGTTCTCCCTTGTTTATACTGTTTTTTATTATGTTTGTGTGTTATGTGTGTATAAGTATGTGTTTTTTTATGTGTGTTGTGATTATGTATATATGTATTTTCTTACCTTTTGTGAAGATCCGGAAGCTGGCCCCTTTTTCTTCCAGTGGCTTGCTGTGTACCTCGGCCTCCGCCATCTTGTGTTCAGTAAGTGGGATGTCGGGGGGTGTGTTCTTGCTTCTGTCCTTCCTATCTTCTGACGTCCAAGGCAAATCTTTTCTTCCTGTTTCTTCCGTGGCTCAGCGACGAATCTGCGGCCTCTTCCGGCGCATGCGCAGGTAGTTTTTTTTTTTTTTTTAAACCAATAAAGTTTTTTTTGTCTAATTGACAAACTGTCTGCGCTTGTGTGAAGCTACGCTATTAGCGTAGACCTAAAGTACGCTACGCTGTTGGCATAGCACTTGCGTACTCGCGCATGCGCAGTTTGTCAATTAGACAAAAAAAACTTTATTGGTAAAAAAAATTTTTTTTAAATACCTGCGCATGCGCCGGAAGAGGCCGCAGATTCGTCCCTGAGCCACGGAAGAAACAGGAAGAAAAGATTTGCCTCGGACGTCAGAAGATAGGAAGGACAGAAGCAAGAACACACCCCCCGACAACCCACTTACCGAACACAAGATGGCGGAGGCCGAGGTTACACAGCAAGCCGCTGGAAGAAAAAGGGGCCAGCTTCCGGATCTTCACAAAAGGTAAGAAAATACATACATACATAATCACAACACACAAAAAAAAACACATACTTATACACATAACACACAAACATAATAACAAAAAACTGTATAAACAAGGGAGAACCCCTTTAAAATGTTCCTTATTTTGCATGCAAGTTATTAGTACTGAAGATGAAGTCCTCGACTCTTGGGCTAGGGCAAGACTTCGCTTTAGGGTGTAGTCACGCACGCAGGATCAGCTGTGGATTGGAAGTCGTAAAATATGCAAGTGCAGATCCGCAACTGAGGATTTTACAAGGCAATTTGTGCGTATTTTTTATTGCCTTGTAAAGTCCACAACTGCGGATTTCAAAACTGTGCAACTTCAAATCTGCAACGGTTCCGGTGTGTGTGAATACTCCATCCCTAAACATCTTATCCAAAGGATAGGGGATAAGATGTCCAATCGTGAGAGTTCGGCCACTGGGACCCCCCGCGATCTTTGTCACGGCACCCCAGTCATCCGATGCACAGAGCAAACTGTGCTCTGTGTCGGAGACGGGCAACCACAGCTGTCACGCACCCTCCATTCAGGTCTATGGGAGGAGGAGTGACTGCCCGGAGATCGCAGGGGGTCGGGCCGCTGGGACAAGAGGATAAGATGTTTAGGGGCATAGTAACCCTTTAAGAACTTTATATGTCAGAGCTAAAAGGTACAGAATATACAGCAACATTTATACAGAGGGAAAGTCTAAGGCTAAGTTCACACCATTTAGGGTCCTTTCAATTTTTTATTTTTTTTTGCACCAAACAGATCGGAGCACAACTGAAACCACCGGGTCCTTACATATCCCATTGACTTGAATGGGGTCTGTTCGATATCGTACAAGTTTTTTTTTTCTTCTCTGCTTAACTTATGTCTTTCTGACAGACTGAGCGACAAAGCTCACTTTACCCGAACACCACAACTGTGTGAACGAGCCCTAAGGCCTACTCTCACGTGTCAATCTACCCACTAACTGGCTTCTATAGTCTTCCCATGTCAAAGATGTGAATGATTGTATTCATTCTATTAAACGTATCTGCTTATTCTACACACAGCACCACACTTATCCTCAGGTTATGTGTGGCATTACAACTTGTCTCTATTCACTGGAATGGTGAAGTAATTCCACACACAAACTGAAGACAAGGAGAGGGACTGTTTTTAGAAGAAAGCTGCTATGTTTTTTTTTCTTATTCTGGATAACCCCTTTTATTTGTGCAATTCATGTTAAAATTTTTTTTATTAGTTTTGTAAAAAGAAAAAAAAACAATGAGAATAATATTTTTCCTCTCTGGATCTTAATGCAGATTTTAGCAATATTTGAAATTCATTTTAAATTAAATTACAGGGATAAAACAGGCTCAAAGATTTGTGAGACCAACTTTACTAACCATTCAAAAAATCGAAAACCTGCAGAATTTTGAGAGCGTGATTTTAGTATGAAAATATATCCCTCTCGTATGAGACTCCAGGACACAAGTTCCTCGCCCCCACCACCCACATTTGAGAAATAACAGTAACTTGAGGCTGCCTAATAATGCGTGTGAAGCTGCTTAGGATCCTGACATGGTAAAGCACAGTTTTTACAATGCAAGATATATTGGGCTAATATGGCTACTCACTGATGCTTACCTTACTAAATATCTGTGCACATTAGATACAGAACAGATGCAATCGCTCTTGTTATAAAAACTACCCGTCATTATCCCTTAGTTATGTCCCTCACCGGGGCAAAGTGGAAGTTTATCACTCATCTGATATGGCCGTCTTACTCTAAGTGCTAAGCCAGACTCAGCTAGAATTCAGCAATGAAAAAAGTAGACTGGATCATTTATAAAAAAATAAATAAAAATAAAAAAGCAGGTTAAAAAGGTAGGGTCATATGTGGTGGACATGCTGCCGATGTCTTGTTGATTTTCTCAATTAAGTTCAAAAGGGTCTAAAATAAAAAACTGCAACAAATCTTCAACAAGTCTGCAACGTGTGAATATACATAATGGTATGTTTACATGTGCATATTTTTGATGCATGTTTGCACTGACTTCAATGGGCAGTAAAATTGCTGAAGTAAATCTGCAGCAGAAAATATGCATGTGTGAACGCACCCCTAAGGTTCATTTTACACGAGCAGATTACCTGTGGAATTTCCATAGCGGAAAATCCTTAGTAGAGGCAGATTTGCTTATTTTCCTTCAGAAATTCTGCAGGTAATCTGCCTGTGTGAACGGGCCCTAAGGGTCTGTTCAAACAGACGTATTTTGATGCAAATTTTGATTCAGATTTTCTCCTGCTTTTTTTCTGCTTTCAGGTCAATGATAAAATAAGCAGTAGAAAATAAAGAGTAAACATTCATCTGTATGGGGGGTATTTTAGATGAACAGGATAGGTGCAGAAGTTTCTAAAGCAAATCTGCCAAGTGTGAATCCACCTTAAATGCTATGTTCACACGATGCAGAAATCAGTTGGATCAGTTGCAGAAAAACTGCAGTGCTTCTACACCCAAAATAACCCCCAAAAAATCTATGTATTTAAAATCCATTGCAGAAAATCTGCATTGTGTAAACACTCTCTAAGTGTATATTAATGTGCAGAAGAATTGTTGGAGAGATATCTGCAGTTCCAAATCTGTGCAAGGCTTTTGAAATTTTATTACATTTTTTACTTGCAGCAATTACATAGATGTCTGCAACCCCTATTAAAAAGAATGGCAGTAATTTCTGCCACATACTTGGCGGAATGTACCGTAAAGTTTAAATAATTTATAACATTTTTTTTTTTTTCATCTAATGATTTTTACACATTGATTTCCTGGTCACAGGTTCCACTATGGAGCAAAAATGACATAATACCTACAGAGCTCCGAAAAAAAAAAATAGCTTATGTGTTAAAGTATAATATAACAATAAATACTGCTAAATTATAACACTATTTTTATTATTTTTCTAGCAAAAGTAGATAAGTATTATCCAGTACCGTAAAACATTAGTAATACAAATGTAGTTTTTTTTAATCTGCTATATTAAAACATATCTATTTCCTATACACCAATCTAAATGCTAACTATTCTCCAATTTTATGTGGACAGATTGACAACAGTTAAACATAGTGTATTTTTAGCGCTACCTTTGACCCCATCGCCGCTAAGAGGCTCTGCATACATTTGTAACTCCCAGTAGCAGCGGAGGGAATTCAATCTCTCGAGCTTCTCTCTAGAAATAGTATTACTTTGATCAAAATCAAAGGAATGCTGCCGTCTTTGTACGGTTTTGTAATAATTACATATTTTGTAATACATAATTTGTAGCTACGTCCGCTCCGGTGTACGTGGGAATAATAGGAGCCCTCACACAGGGTATTTCCATTTAAAAGCAAAAGCGTTTCCCTCCTCATTGTCCTGTGGGAGCAAATTAGTCAGTCGCCACGGGCACAATCAGCGAATATCAATATTTTAAACCCATATCATCGCGGTTTTTATTAGTGTCAGGACGGAATGTATAGCATTATCAGAACAAAGTCTACCTCTTAAATTATAAACCACTTAAAGGGATGAATTATTACACACTGGCTTTACGTTTTGGCTACCAGCTGTGTATCTGCGAGGAGTGTAATGATGTTATATTGCTTTCACAGTTGAAAATGCAACCCAGGGAAGAAAAAAAAAAAAGAAGGGAGGGGGGAAAAAAAAAAAAAAAAGGGAGGACGCGGAAACACCTACAAACCAAACAAAGTTAGTGAATACGGAATGAAGAGCCGAGCATCAATTTAACTGGAGAAGAAGCTCGGTCACACAGATTAACCAAGTACAATACTGGCGTTTCTTATCTCTGCCCGCAGGAGGGGGGGTAGCCAGATTCTACAGGATGAAGAAATGCAGACTATGTAATAGGCAGAATCAATTGTTACCTGCCTCAATCAATGCCGCTCCACTTTCACCGTTCAGCGGCTCTCAAATAATTAACGTTATCCTGGACACACACAAAAAAAAGGGGGGATCTGGTGTAATGACTAGCTAACCTCCGCCATGACAGACTACAAAGTGCCTGATATCAATCTCAATTCACTAGTGAAGAACTGGAGGGTGCGGATGAATAAAGTACCAGCCTTACCTTTATGGTCCAAGCGCGTACTTCGTCGGGGCCTCCGGTGAAGAAGTATTCCAGCTGTAGTGCTGCGTAGCCAGTTTTAATAATCTTGGACAAGGCACTGAAACAAGAAAGAAGCAAAGTGATGGGATCTGTCGGCACGAGGGGGGGGGGGGGGGACAGGCTGCGACGGCGGCGACTTCAAGAACCGGATCTTACAAGACCTCCAGGAGAACCGGCTAAGCCTGGCGTTCACTTAACCCTTTGAGCTATCATAATAATCAACCCTCGTACAGTCAACATGTAAAAAAAAAAAAAAAAGAAGAAAACAACCCACTTCATATTTTATTTTCTCACATGAGCTTCCTGTACTACTAACATATGACGAAAGAATTTCGGGTTGATTGTCGCCCTCTTAGAGAACCCCCCCTTATCCCTCCCCCCCCCCTCAACCTATGCTATAATTAAAAACACTGCACTCCGCTGACAGATGACAGTTAAAAACTTAATTTAAAATAAATCTTTTCAACTCTGTCTCATGATAAAGAAAGGAGAAGATTCCCTCTTTATAATGGTAATTACTCTGTCATTTATTATTCTATCAGTGCAAGCAATTAAATTACAGCAAGGAAATAGTTGATAATAAAGTGTAGGGAAAATGAATGCTAATTAACCTTTGTGTCACTTTCTCTTCCAGATACTTCTGCTTCTCCTCATCACTCATGTCTTGCAGCTTCAGTTCCAAGGCCCCACTAAAAGGAATGACCAAGGCCCCTGGGTCATGCTTGTCCACCCACTCCTTAATTTTTATCAACCTGTAGACAAAAGAGGGCACAACATTATCTTGTAGTGCATGCATGACGGTGCCACATTCATTATTATCAAGTAGCACATACATATTCATAAGAATCACACGGCTTTATGATGCCACCTTCTCGTGTATTGCTTTCCAAGGTCAAGGCATTACCGGCCGGTGATTGCTTCAGGTGTACTCCATTAATATTTCACTCTTAGCTGCATTTACTTTGGACCTTTTTATACAAGTGAAGTCATACGGGAAGGTGTTCGAAAGAAAAAAAATAAAAGAGTTTTTGAAACAAAAAAGTATAAAAAAAAAAGTAGTAAAACAAAATGACCCTTTGGGATGCGGAGGGATTTCTTCTCACTTCTTGAGATGGAGGGGAATATTCATTTATAGGCCGATGTGACGTGCATATTTCTGCATCCTGGACTGACGGCGTTTATGATGACCGGACCTGACAGCTGTCAGTAAGGGTCATCAGAGTAAAAATTTGCATGTAACATGTGAAACCCGCCATCATTTACACTAGATAGCTGGACAGTTCTTCCCCATCAGGAATAAAGGAAAAAACAAAAGACACATGCCCCCTGCACAGTTGCGCTAAGAGCACAACGTCTATCAGCGTTTAGATAAATAAGTATCAGGTCCTGCAGCTATGTTCCTCCCGATCCCAGGAAGCAGCTGGTCTGGTATAGACAAATGGAGTAGTAAATGGCAAAAATAGGAACTAGTAAAGCGCTGGTCCCGGTCCCAAAGTAATCACTTGTGACATAAACCAGTATATCCGGAACAAATATGTGTATAATCCAGCTCACCATGTCTGCTGTGTCACGGATACGTGTGGACCACACATCTTGACTTGTAGAAAAACGGAGAAGATCCAACACAGCGGCATGCAGTGCAAACGCTTGCTTTATTGAAGCTTTACATAGACATCAGCTCACAACAGTTCAGACAACAAAGTGACGCGTTTCAGCGGACGTGTCCGCCTTAGTCATACTGAGTAGTCATACTGAGTATGACTAAGGCGGACACGTCTGCTGAAACCGTCACTCTGTTGTCTGAACTGATGTCTATGTAAAGCTTCAATAAAGAAAGCGTTTGCACTGCATGCCGCTGTGCTGAATATTCTCCATTTTTCTATAAACCAGTATATAGCTTAAATGATTTATTACAGGCACATATCTACGCGTTTCTGGACCAGATTGGGCCCTTCTTCAGGATAAGGTGCATCAGCTGAAGAAGAGCCCAATCCTGTCCAGAAACGTGTAGATATGTGCCTCTAATAAATCATTTAAGCTATATAATCGTTTATGTCACAAGTGATTACTTTGGGACCGGGACCAGCGCTTTACTAGTTCCTATTTTTGCCGTATACTCCTCCATTCACCATCAGGAAGGCCTGGGATACACACGGATGACCACTGTCTGTTGTTATGCAACTTACAAACAAAAAGTTTATTGGGATGGCTCAACAAAGTTAGAAAAAAGTTAGTAAAGAAAAGTTCAAAAAATCTGACTTTTTTAAAGCAGCAAAAAAGCCAAAAAAAGGAACCCTGCACTTAAATATACCACCATGAAGTTTCACTGAATGTGAATTCTCTTTTTTTTTCCTCATTACTTGAATTTAAACAGGTTTACATTTTTTTTATTTTTAACAGGAACAGCGCCACTCTGGTTCACATGTTGTGTCTGGTGTTGCACGTCATCCTGATATAATTGAATGTGCAAAGCTACATTACCAAACTTTTTAACTTCTATCAAAATAATATTTAAATGACTGAATTTTCCTGAATGCTACATGAAGCAACTTTCTAAATAATCTTTATTCTTAATTTCCTACCATTTCGCTGTTACTGCCTGAGCGGTAACAGCAGGGAGAGGGAGGGGGTTACAAACCAGTTCATATTGTGGACAGAGAGTAGATAATGCTTAGAGGACAGCTCACACAGGCTGTAGAGAGTAAGGAAAACTCACAGAAGGCAGTCTGTTATAATGATATAGGCTGTGAACAATAATATAGAGAAAATAGAGCTCACACAGCAAGCTGTAGAGGCTTAAGGACCAACGGTAACATTTTCAAACCATAATAGGTCAAAGCTAAATTTTAAAAGCACACAAAGAGTTATTGGCAAGTTTTTTGTATTATTATACTTTTACATGGGTACAAAATGTGCTGTTTTGGACCCCAAAAACAGTGTGGTGTCACTATCCAAGCCCCCCATCATGCTGCCCACAGTTCAGAGAGAGCCAGGGCATGCCACTAGACATTGATGCCAATGTGAATATAGTCTGACACGAGGCAATTTCCTGTCCAAAATCTGTTGTAGATTTTCCTGCAAACGTGTAACACCAGATTTTACAGCAGATATCACTCCTGCATCAGAAATTGACATGCCGTGAATTTAAAATCAGCATTACAGGTCAAGTTACATGTGGAATACGTCCACAGCAAATGGGTGATGTTAGTAAAATCTTCAGCATTCATTCCCGTGTGGCTTACACCAACCCCTATATTATAGGCATGGCTTCTGCCAAAAAGTTGGAAAAAAATAAATTAATATCAAGAATATACCTATAGCACAAAAAATAAAAATATAACTCCACACACTCTCCCCTACCACAAAAGACACCATCTGAATTTACATCACTACATACAGATCTGTATGCCTGCTTTTGCCGATTTATACATATTTCATCTTGTGTATATAAAAGAAACAATAGAAATTTAGAAATGACAGAAGCGGCACCACTAAACGTCTCATTTTGAACAATACAATAACTGCGGTTTGATCGCAAGCTAAGCTTCTGCAACTACTGGAGGTTAATGAAATAATATATAACTTGGGCTTACCAAAAGCTCGGAATTCTGCTAAAGAAAACAGAAATTTGCATACATTATCTCAAACAGAATCTGGCTTTATATATATCATTTGTAATGATAATTGCAGAACGAGGTTTCTAAGCTGCAGTTATGTCACTATTTACACAGCGCACAAATTACATTCATGGTCACAAGAATTCACATGACATCAGTTACTAGCAATGAGGATTTCTGATGGCAATGGTGGGGTTATACAGCCAGGTGTGGTGGGTGGGGTTATACAGCCAGGTGTGGTGGGTGGGGTTATACAGCCAGGTGTGATGGGTGGGGTTATACAGCCAGGTGTGGTGGGTGGGGTTATACAGCCAGGTGTGATGGGTGGGGTTATACAGCCAGGGGTGATGGGTGGGGTTATACAGCCAGGGGTGATGGGTGGGGTTATACAGCCAGGGGTGATGGGTGGGGTTATACAGCCAGGGGTGATGGGTGGGGTTATACAGCCAGGGGTGATGGGTGGGGGTTATACAGCCAGGTGTGATGGGTGGGGTTATACAGCCAGGGGTGATGGGTGGGGTTATACAGCCAGGGGTGATGGGTGGGGTTATACAGCCAGGGGTGATGGGTGGGGTTATACAGCCAGGGGTGATGGGTGGGGTTATACAGCCAGGTGTGATGGGTGGGGTTATACAGCCAGGTGTGGTGGGTGGGGTTATACAGCCAGGTGTGGTGGGTGGGGTTATACAGCCAGGTGTGATGGGTGGGGTTATACAGCCAGGTGTGGTGGGTGGGGTTATACAGCCAGGTGTGATGGGTGGGGTTATACAGCCAGGGGTGATGGGTGGGGTTATACAGCCAGGGGTGATGGGTGGGGTTATACAGCCAGGGGTGATGGGTGGGGTTATACAGCCAGGGGTGATGGGTGGGGTTATACAGCCAGGGGTGATGGGTGGGGTTATACAGCCAGGGGTGATGGGTGGGGGTTATACAGCCAGGTGTGATGGGTGGGGTTATACAGCCAGGGGTGATGGGTGGGGTTATACAGCCAGGGGTGATGGGTGGGGTTATACAGCCAGGGGTGATGGGTGGGGTTATACAGCCAGGGGTGATGGGTGGGGTTATACAGCCAGGGGTGATGGGTGGGGTTATACAGCCAGGGGTGATGGGTGGGGTTATACAGCCAGGGGTGATGGGTGGGGTTATACAGCCAGGTGTGATGGGTGGGGTTATACAGCCAGGTGTGATGGGTGGGGTTATACAGCCAGGGGTGATGGGTGGGGTTATACAGCCAGGGGTGATGGGTGGGGTTATACAGCCAGGGGTGATGGGTGGGGTTATACAGCCAGGGGTGATGGGTGGGGTTATACAGCCAGGGGTGATGGGTGGGGTTATACAGCCAGGGGTGATGGGTGGGGGTTATACAGCCAGGTGTGATGGGTGGGGGTTATACAGCCAGGTGTGATGGGTGGGGGTTATACAGCCAGGGGTGATGGGTGGGGGTTATACAGCCAGGGGTGATGGGTGGGGGTTATACAGCCAGGGGTGATGGGTGGGGGTTATACAGCCAGGTGTGATGGGTGGGGTTATACAGCCAGGTGTGATGGGTGGGGTTATACAGCCAGGTGTGGTGGGTGGGGGTTATACAGCCAGGTGTGGTGGGTGGGGGTTATACAGCCAGGTGTGGTGGGTGGGGGTTATACAGCCAGGTGTGGTGGGTGGGGTTATACAGCCAGGTGTGATGGGTGGGGTTATACAGCCAGGTGTGATGGGTGGGGTTATACAGCCAGGTGTGATGGGTGGGGTTATACAGCCAGGGGTGATGGGTGGGGTTATACAGCCAGGGGTGATGGGTGGGGTTATACAGCCAGGGGTGATGGGTGGGGTTATACAGCCAGGGGTGATGGGTGGGGTTATACAGCCAGGGGTGATGGGTGGGGTTATACAGCCATGTGTGATGGGTGGGGTTATACAGCCAGGGGTGATGGGTGGGGGTTATACAGCCAGGGGTGATGGGTGGGGTTATATAGCCAGGGGTGATGGGTGGGGTTATACAGCCAGGGGTGATGGGTGGAGGTTATACAGCCAGGTGTGATGGGTGGGGGTTATACAGCCAGGTGTGATGGGTGGGGTTATACAGCCAGGTGTGATGGGTGGGGTTATACAGCCAGGTGTGATGGGTGGGGTTATACAGCCAGGTGTGATGGGTGGGGTTATACAGCCAGGTGTGATGGGTGGGGTTATACAGCCAGGTGTGATGGGTGGGGGTTGTACAGCCAGGTGTGATGGGTGGGGTTATACAGCCAGGTGTGATGGGTGGGGTTATACAGCCAGGTGTGATGGGTGGGGTTATACAGCCAGGTGTGATGGGTGGGGTTATACAGCCAGGTGTGATGGTGGGATTATACAGCCAGGTGTGATGGGTGGGATTATACAGCCAGTTGATAGGTGGGGTTATACAGCCAGGTGATAGGTGGGGTTATACAGCCAGGTGATAGGTGGGGTTATACAGCCAGGTGATAGGTGGGGTTATACAGCCAGGTGATGGGTGGGGTTATACAGTCAGGTGATGGGTGGGGTTATACAGTCAGGTGATGGGTGGGGTTATACAGGTGATGGGTGGGGTTATACAGGTGATGGGTGGGGTTATACAGTCAGGTGATGGGTGGGGTTATACAGTCAGGTGATGGGTGGGGTTATACAGTCAGGTGATGGGTGGGGTTATACAGTCAGGTGATGGGTGGGGTTATACAGTCAGGTGTTGTGTATTAGGCATACACCCCCCTCAATGTACAACATTCCCCCCCCTGACTTTATAATCCTGTCCATCACCTCAGTCACTCCCATTATTAAAGATAGAGATATGTCATGCCAAAAAACTTATCCCCCATCCACAGGATAGGGGATAAGTTTTAGATTGCGGGGGTTCGACCACTATGACGCCGCAATCTCCTGTACGATGCCCCGACTCTCCCAGGGAACGGAGAGTGTCTACTCTCACATGAAGCGGCTGCATATCTCTCTATGGGAGAGCCGTTCTGCTATCTTTCACTCTCCTATAGAGATATATGGAGGGGGTGTGTTGGCCATCGCTTCGCGCGAGGGTCGACATGCTCTATTCTAGGGGAGAGCCGGGGCACTGTGCAGGTGATCGTGCAGGAGAGTCTCAGCGGATAGGGAATACGTTTTTGGGCATGATACTTTTAAAATTATATTCCTTTAAAATGAAGTTCACGTCCATCTGACTAATTCCCTGAATTGTCAGACAAAATATGAACGTTTATAATTTGGGAATGGGAGGGCATATCAGAAAACTGTAAAACGAGTGTGATCAATGTACCCTAAGCTATTTAATGACATTACCTCGAATCCTCTTTAGGGTACGTTCACACTACGGCATTCCCCCGGAATTCCACGAGTGGAATTCCGCGGTGTGAACTTAACATTAGTGTGAATGGGTCTCCGTGAGACCAGTTCACACTGCGGAATTTCAGTGGCAGACAATTTCGCCGCTGATTCCCAGAGCACTGCACAGCTGTCAATGGTGACTGCTCAGTGCCCCGCGGCCCTAGCGCCGAAGATTTTTCGGCGGCGGCCGCTATATGGAATCTCCGCTCGCTGAATTCAGCGAGCAGATATTCCGCAGTGTGAACGCACCCTTAAGGTTTGTAAGCCTGTTTTTCATTTGTGCAAATATTTGCTACTTTTTGTTTTCTCATTGTGCAAAAAGGAGCTATTTTTCCACCTTTTTTATCACTTTATGAAAGAGAAGTGCCCAGACAGCACCAATGGCTGTCAGGGCATGCTGGGAGTTGTAGTTTTGCATTCAGGAGGCACTGCATTAAGGGGTATAGTGACCCTATTAAGTCCAACTCCTTTTGGTAGGGATTTCTCCTACAACATGACTATTCCTTCTCTAATTTTGTCCTGATGTCCTGATTCCACAAGCAGCAGGGGCCATAAGAGAAGCAGCAGCGGTGGGGTCAGTAAGCTCCGCCCCAAGTCTGCCACCGGAATGGAAAGAACAGAGAAAGATAGCGGGAGAACAGGACCACGAATCGGGGACAGGTAAGTATGGTTATCATCAGTTTCACCGGCACTACCTGCCTGTACCAACAGGTTAGTGCGATGACAATGATGACAGTTTTCCTTTAAAGGGTGGGAAATTTAGGTGCAGCCCTGAATTGTCAATGAGTCACAAGCACTAGTGGCTGCGAAGAGCACTTGTGATTCACCCATAATTGTGGGCTGCACTGTTTAAAGGAGTAGTCCAGTCCTGAAAAACATATCCCCTATCCTAAGAATAAGTTTCAAATCACGGGGGGGTCTGACCGCTGAGCCCCCCCGTGATCTCCTGTAAGGGGTCCCGACAGTCCACCGGAAGGGGGCGTGTTGACCACCGCACAAAGCGGCGGCAGACACACCCCCTCAATACAGCGCTATGGCAGAGCCAGAGATTCACAACATCATGCGCCTTAATACCAGTCCACTTTCTGATCTATCCTTTTAGCGCCAGACAGCAACCAGTATAAGGGTACATTCACACGTCAGATTTATTGCAGACATTTCTCTGATTACCAGGTCCACACATTTTAATGGGGGTTGATACTGCAGAATGTGCATAGATTTCTGCAAACCCCATTCAGATGTACGTGACGGCAGCAGAAATTTTCAATGTAGATATACAGAAGTGGGAGCCATTTAATACAAAACAAAACCAATGACTAAGGACTTGGAGTCATTCCATTCTTTGAGAACTTCCATACATATTAGAGAGAAGTAGGCTGATGGTTGAACAACTGTTGAGCAAACAATTGTCTGATCAACAATCGTTTTGCAAAAAAAGCTGTATACAGTTTAGTCCATAATTACTGTCACGGTTGTTCAAACTGGTCACATGATCAAGGACACCATCTGAAGGACAAATAATAATTCTAAAAACAACTGAAAGATCATTCACAGGTAAAGATCTTTCAATCCAACAATCAGCTGAAAATTTCAAACACTGCCGACTTCTTTCCAAATGGTGAAAGACTGACATTGGTCGTCTAAAATGATTGGGACAGAAGGTTGATCCAGGGATTTATTCTGATGCCATATTTGGAGTCGGGAAGGAATTTTTACCTCTAGTATGAGGTTTTTTTTTGCCTTCCTCTGGATTAACTCAGCAGGGACTCATTAGGGTTATAGGTTGAACATGATGGACTCTGGTCTTTTTTCAACCTTATGAACTATGTTACTATGTTCATTGGTGAATTTCACCTGATGAATGGTTTGAAGTCATTCATATTCATCAATGTTAATCTAATGTGTATGGGCACCTTAAAGGGGTACTTCCGGTGGAAAACTATTTTTTTCAAATCAACTGGTGCCAGAAAGTCAAACAGATTTGTAAATTACTTCTATTTAAAAATCTTAATCCTTCCAGTAGTTATCAGCTGCTGTATACTACAGAGGAAGTTGTGTGCTTCTTTCCTGTCTGACCACAGTGCTCTCTGCTGACACTTCTGTCCATGTCAGGAACTGTCCAGAGTAGGAAAGGTTTGTTATATGGATTTGCTTTTACTCTGGACAGTACATGACATGGACAGAAAGGATTAAGATTTTTATATAGAAGAAATTTACAAATCTGTTTAACTTTCTGGCACCAGTTGATTTGAAAAAAAAAAAAATAATTTCCCCACTGGAGTACCCCTCTAAGGCCTGCAAGAACACATTAAAAATATCTCTACACTGCAATCTTTGGAAGTCATCGACAACATGCTCAACATCATAGAGAAGAGATCAGACACGTCTGTAAAAATATCTGATATTGGAGAACACAATCTACAGATTAATACCCATGGAACTGACCGATTCCTACCCTATGATGCCTTCAGTTCAATAGTCCTGTGGTGAAAAAAAAAATGGTCCGTATTATGCTTGTCTGAAACCAAACTTTTTGTAGTATAACAGATTTTGTAACTGTCCAGTTACAGCTTGAGTCCACAATATTGCTTAGGCTTCAATGTATTACCTTGGACAGCAGCTGTAGCCAAGATCAACATTAAAGGGGTACTCTGGCCCCCGCAAGCTTGTATTCGCCACCCACCTGTTGGAGCTGCACGCCGCGGTGCCAGCTCACAAACAGCCGGGTGGTGATCACGGGCCGGAGTATCGTGACATCACGACACTGCCCCTGTTTGACGTCACCCCCCTCCCATAGACTTGCATAGCGGGGGGTGATGTCACACGGGGCGGCGTCGTGACGTCACGATACTTCGGCCCCGTTGTCGCCACCCGGCTGTTTGTGAGCTGGAGCCGAGGCGTGCATCTCAAACAGGTGGGTGGCGAATACAAGATTGCGGGGGTCCCCAGCGGCGGGACCCCCGCAGTGAGACAAGATGTCTCAGGGCCGGAGTACCCCTTTAAAATCAGTAGCGCTACAAAAGTATCTCAATGTTGCCCTGACCTAAGCAGCAACTTGATTAGAAAGCAAAGTATAAATGTAGGTCCAGGGGGTCAAGCCCCGGGAAAAGAAGTGTGGGAACTCTTCCACATAAGGGCTGGTCCTGCAGGACACTTGCAGTGTTCCTGCTGTGAAAAAGTGCCAGAACTCGGTTCCCACACGTTCCTGCAGGACTAGAGCCCTGCGTAGGTCATACCAGGCCTAACCAGGGTGCCTCCAGCTATTGCAAATCTACAACTCCCAGCATTCTCGGGACAGCTAAATGCTGGAGGCAACCTACTTGGCTAACACTGTCTTAGGTATTAGAACACTTTAACTTGCAGGGTTCATTTAGTACTAGCACACCGCGCAAGTACATGCCGAATGGAAAGGACCACCGCATACTTACCATGCACCATCATGACATGAGCTTAAAATTTTTTTTATTTGGTTCAGAGTCGCCCGAATAGGACTATTTGGTCACAAAATTCTCGTCTGCCAAGACCGTGAAAGGGTTACACTTCCATACTGCAGACAGCAAGCAGTGCACTGCCATTTTAACAGGATTTCTGTTCAGTCCTTGGAGAGATTATTTGCATTCCTCGGGACCTCTATTGTGAAATTCAGATGAATAAAGACTTACAAATCATTTTTGTGCTGCCACTGAGAGACTGAGAGCCAGTGAATGCTCTATTGTACCTTAACTATAATTGGCAAGACAGGCAAAAACCTGACAGTGTAGAGAAGCACAAGCTTAATAACAAAGGAGAATATCTTAAAGTGTTGACAGATGATCTTCACAATGCAGAAGCAAAGCTGCTACATTCTGGCAGTAAATGAGCACAGAGGTGTAAAGGTTTCTGAAGTGACTGACATCAGACCAGCTATTTCTTTTTTCCGACGGAATATGGTTTGGAGAGCGCTGTCTTGCTGTAATGCTCGTGACTCGTTCTTCCTATTCCGTGTACAACATGACGCCTGAACCGGATAAGACGAAGCTTGGGATAACGTTATTATGTCATTACTGAATTCTATTTTCTCCATTAGAACAATGTAAACATCATTACGATGGTAGGAGGAAAGAGGAGACGGCACTACTAAGAATGAGGTCATGCAAAATATAAGGGGGATGTCTTGAGCGGGGAATAGTAACGTCCGCAGAGAGCAGGGGTGCAAGATGCATAAGAAATGGAGACATCTGTAATATATGCACGGAGGAAGAATTCACATCTGCACTCACCTGGGTACAACTTCACTTTATTTCATCATCATCATGTAAGGGAAAGCCGGCCTGGTGGGATCGGGAAAAGGAGCGCAACAGCCAAAGCTGTGCGGGTGGGTGGCAAACAGCTGGTTTCGCGGCAAAAACCGCTTCCTCTGGCCTCCTGGAGGCCAGAGGAAGCGTTTTTTGCCGCGAAACCAGCTGTTTGCCACCCACCCGCACAGCTCCGGCTGTTGCGCTCCTTTTCCCGATCCCACCAGGCCGGCTTTCCCGTACATGATGATGATGAAATAAAGTGAAGTTGTACCCAGGTGAGTGCAGATGTGAATTCTTTCTACGTGCATGTAAACATCATTACGTTCTATATGTTTGTGTGGCAGAAAACAACGTGTAACCAACTCTAAAACATTTGTGGAAGGGCAAAGTTCTGCTGCTGGAGGAATCATGGTGCTGATGGTTCTTATAGCTAGTTACATAGTGCGGTTGAAAAAAAGACATCAAGTTTGACCAAGGAGTGAAGGGAAGGGGTATGGCTGGATAAAGGGGATGTTATAGACTTGCATTGAGGGGCGTGGTGTGATGTCACGATCCCCCCCGCCGCCGGCACCCAGCATTCTTAAACGCTGGGTGCTACACAGAGATTACGGGGGTCCCTGCTGTGGGACTCTCACGATCAGACATCTCATCCCCTATCCTTTGGATAGGGGATAAGATGTCTAGGGATGGAGTACCCCTTTAATGTTATTGCGTTATAAGAATGTATCTAAGGCTGGGTTCACACAACGTTTTTGCTATACGGTTCCCGTATCAGGTTTTTGATTTAAAAAAAAAAAACAGATTCCTCAAAACCTGACTAAACTGCATCAAAACGTGTGTACAAATTTTAATCCGTATACGGTTGAAAACCCGTAGAGTTTGAAAAATGATGTCCGGTTGTATCAGTTTTTTAAAGAAAAAAAATATACGTTTTTTACTTTTCATTCCATTATGAATAAAGTTTCACTTGTTTGATTGAAATTTCAAGTAAAAAACTGTGCAAAGTAAAAAAAATCGTATGGTGAAAACCGTATGGAACCGTACACACATACGGTTCTGTACGGTTCCCATTGACTCCCATGTTAAAATAAAAAAAAACTTATACGTTTCAATACGGTTTTTCACCCGGACCAAAAACCGTGGTAGGCTACGGTTTTGGGTACGGGAAAAAACTTAAAAAACCTTACAGGATGCAAATCAGACACAACCGGATACATCTTTTGGCATACGGTTTTCAATGGAGAGTCAATGCATACGGTTTGTAATATGGTTCTGTACAGTTTTCAAATTGAAAACGTATACGGGAACTGTATTGCAAAAACGTGTTGTAACTCACCCTAAGTCTGTTTTAAAGCCCGTTCCTGCTTTGAGCAGTTCCTCGGGTAGAGTGTTCCACAGATTCACAGTTCTTATGGTAAAGAAGTCTCTCTTGTTGGAGACACAACCTTTTTCTCTCCAGACGGACGGAGTGCACCCTTGTCCTTTGAGCCGGCTGGAATACAGCACCAGATACCAACACCTAATGTGTGCCACTACACCGATCATGCATTATTAGTGGTGACTTATGATCTGGGCTCATTGGACAGTAAGCGCACTATATAATTCCTAGCAAATCTGATAACTTATGTATCTGTGCTGCTAGACACATCAATACACGTTGGTAAGAGGAGCCATAAGAGATAAAAGCAATCACTTAAATACACAGTCATAATAGGGCACCCATAGGGGACCCTACTTTACCCTCTCTATGTCTAAGTTTACAGATAAATACAGGGGGCATTTATCATTGCTGTCTTTGGTAAGCGAAATTTGAAGGGGTTTTCTTTTTTCTTTGCTTTGGTTTTGCTTATGTGCGACATAGTTATCATACTAACACAGGGGGTTGATAAATTTGGAGAACATAAGCAAAACACAAAAGTCTCAGTTGAGACTTTTTTGTGACCTTTTTAAAGTGCTTATCACAGGCAGTTTTGTACTCTAGGTCAGACCTGGAGCAGACTTGCGACTTTTTGTAAGGAGTTTGCGACTTTTTTTTTGCCTATGTGCGACATTAGCACATCATATATCTGTGACCACTGCAAAGTAAAAACTGAAATTTGCATAGTTAAGGCTGTTTGCAACGTTATGCCTATGCACAAAAGTCACATAAAAAAGTGCTTAGGCGCATGTGCGACTTTGTGCACACAGAGTAAGCAAAAAAAAAAAAGGCTCGAAATACCATGAAAATGTTCCCAACGTTTCATTTTTTTACTATGTCTGACTTAGCATTGCTTCTAATGAAGTGTATTGAGCACCATTAACCAACTTATACAAAAGCACAGGAGATCACATGTGCTGCCATTCTCACAGCTTGGCCATGTCTATGAGGTCTTAAATGAAATGTGTCAACCTACATATTTTTCTATATGTTTCTATTTTCTGATTGTAATTTATTTTTATTTCATTTTTTTTGTGCATTATTATGGGGGTAGACATCTGCATTTAGAGATATGGAGACGTTAATGAGCATTCTCTGTGACCTTTTCAGAAAGATCTCCATTGTGAATAGTGGTGGAACTATGGCAAGGGGTCCATCGGGGTTCCGTTAGAATTTGTATGTAACAGGATTAAAAAAACAAAACAAAAAAAACAAACCTGATTCTTAAAGCTGATGTGAACATAGACTAAGCAAAGAACTGCTCGGAAACTAACTGTACAGAGCTAGAAGTCTCAGCTTAGTTTAAGACCTAGTGGTCAGAATGGAACATTTTAAGATAATTTTAAAATATACAGTAAAATGGAAAATTAGAAAAAACATCACACAAAATTTGTATAAAATATGGATAACATAAAAACTTGATTTACACAATAGGTAATTTTCTGATGACAAATTCCAATTAAAGGGTTTATCCAGCACAAAAAATATATTAAAAGCTTAAAGTGGTTAATAAATAAAAAAATAAGCGATACTGTGAAAACCTCCCCAAATGCTGCCATCCCATGGGTGATCAGAGAATCCTGCTTCAGCCTTGACATTCAGGACATGCCGACTCAGCCAATCACTGCCTGAGAAGAGTCACAGCTGCAGCCAATGACTGGCATGTGTCAAAATAAAAGCAGGAAGTTTTGATCAGCACGGCCCGGGCTATGTCAGGACAGGAGTGGTGGAAGTTTGGGCAGGTGAGTATCACATTTTCTTTCTTTTCTAGCTCAAGTAATCAATTTAACCTGATCATACAACACCTTATGAAGAGATATATATTTTGTTTTGCTTTCCCTACTTTCTACTACTGTATAATATACTGTTCATCCAATAAAATTTACTTTACCATTATAATTAAATTCTCTGAATTTCTTCTGATGATGTCACTATAATGTTGGAAACAAGGGTTCTCATTGTAGTATTAGAATTCTCACATTATTTGTTGTTAAATGGGCACTAACAGATACAAAAACCTTTTATATGTTGTACGTCTTGGCAAAACATTAACCTTTCTAATACACTTCATATGAAAATGTTATTCCTTTTTTATAGAAATCATGGCTTATAAAATCATGGCTTTGTCCAAATTATACTTACAATGTCCCGAACCGTCTCGCCATTCCTACATTATTCCTCGTTTTGGGGCATGGGTGGAGCTACGACACGATCTCCGGGCACTCCGACATAGTCTTCAGCATCCATATGCATAATCCCCCTCTCTGCTCACACGGCCGTGCTACTGTACGGCGCACACGCCGCTTCCTGGGTCGGCTCCTAGCAAAGATGATGTCAGAGTGCCTGGAGATCGTGTTGTAGCTCCACCCATTCCCAAAGGACCTCTTTTGCATATCCCGAATACGGGGAATAATGGTGGAACAGTATGATGGTTCGGTATGCCGTAAGTATTACTTTGATCAGTATCACCCGCACTACAAGCCTGTATGACAGGTTAGTGCGGAGATACTGATGACAGATTTACTTTAATGTTTTGCCAAGATGTAAAACATATAAAAAGTTTTTGAACATGACAGTACCCCTTTTAAGGGGTCACTATATATATATTTCTTACATTTTTTATTGTAATGACAGAACTGGCCATGGGAAATCAAGTCATGTGACTTCCCCTAGCATTGCTAAACAGTAGGATAGACTAACAGTGACAACAGCACGGTGGCTCAGTGGTTTGCACTATTGCCTTGCAGTGCTTGGGGGTTCAAATCCCATCAAGGGGTTCAAATCCCACCAAGAACAGCAGCGCTGCAGTTATTATACTGGAAGTCACTGCCTAGAGGGGGTAACTACACTGCTCGGTGCAAACACTGCATATTGATACAGTACAATGCATGTAAATGGTGTTTTATCTAATAATATGTAGGTTACGTAAAGCAATGGCTTAAGGTGGGTAGTAAAACCTGCTCCTAGCATCATAAAACCTTATACTCTGCCTACTGGGGTTTCCCACAACATCCATGCTACCACAGCAATTGAGAATATCGGATAAAAATCATTTTATGTAGAGCTCTATGATCAGTACCGACCAAGTATAGAAGTACTATGTGTGATCCTGATATGGGTTATTTTTACTCTTAGGTTAGGTTAACAGCCATTAAAAAATAATTGGGCAAATTTATGTAATGACCAATTAATGCCTGACTGGTTAAGGAGCACTCCAATTCTTTATTCTCCAAGACGAGGAAGATAAAAAGGTGTGCTTACATTCCTCTGCACTCCCAAACATACTGTCACCCCACACTTCAAGATGAAACGTACACCTGTAAACATACCAAATTCTCTCCTAATTGGCTGTCACATGGCATCTACACAGCAAAGGCAGCTCGCAAACAACAAAAGCATCACAAGTGCTAAAGAGGAGTATGGAAAAATCCCACATCTTTTATGTACTTTAATCCTATGATTTTTTTCCCAAAGTGGTGCTTAAAGGGGTACTCCACTGGAAAACTTTTTTTTTTTTAATCAACTAGTGCCAGAAAGTTGAACAGATTTGTAAATTATTTCTATTTAAAAATCTTAATCCTTCCAGTACCTATCAGCTGCTGTATGCTCCACAGAAAGTTCTTTTCTTTTTGAATTTCCTTTCTCCCTGACCACAATGCTCTCTGCTGACACACCTGTCCATTTTAGGAACTGTTTAGAGTAGGAGCAAATCCCCATAGCAAACCTCTCCTGCTCTGGACAGTTCCTGACATGGACAGAGGTGTCAGCAGAGAACACTGTGGTCAGACAAAGGAAATTCAAAAAGAAAAGAACTTCTTGTAGATGATATAGCAGCTGATAAGTACTGGAAGGATTAAGATTTTTAAACAGAAGTAATTTACAAATCTGTTTAACTTTCTGGCACCAGTTGATTTGAAGAAAAAAAAAAAAAAAAGTGGAGTACCCCTTTAAAAAAAAAAAAAAACACAATGCATCCAAAAATGTGTTGTGTTGGCATTAGACAATTTTTTTTCTATAAGAGTTTTTGAAAACTCTCTCCTAAAGTGGTTTAGTAGGATCTTCGGTTGCTCTATTGATTGACAAGGGACCAGACTTCTACTCTCCTCTACAGAGGAGCGGGAAGAGAAGCTCAACGGCACCTTTTTCTCCCAGCTCATTCTATCCATCGGTGGGGGTCTAAACACTCAGACCTCGACTGATCAAAACATTTGGCATGTTTTAACCCCTTAACGACCACGGTCGTATATTTACATCAGTGGCCGGCTCACGATCTGTGAATCATGCTCAGAAGCTAAGCACGCTTCGTATCTGCGGGATAGCAACCAGGACCCTCGGCTAATACCGGACATCGCCAATCGGGCTGATGTCCGGTATTAACCCTTTAGATGCTGCGATCAAAGTTGATTGTGGCATCTAAAACGGGAGAACTCCATACTGGCTAGCTCAGCGGAGCTGTTCGGGACCGCCGCAGTGAAATCGCGGCGTCCCGAACAGCTGAGAGGACAGCGGGAGGTGCCTTACCTTCTTCCCGGCTGTCCGATCGGCGTTTGATTGCTCCAAGCCTGAAATCCAGGCTTGAGCAATCAAGCGCATAAAACACTGATCAGTACTTTCCTATGGCAATGCACTGATCAGTGCCTGCAATCAGTGTATGCAATGTTATAGCCCCTATATCACCCCTCATAAAAATAAACATGTGGTATCGCCGCGTGTGTAAATGTCCGAACCATAAAAATATATCATTAATTAAACTGCACGGTCAATGGCGTACGCGCAAAAAAATTCCAAAGTCCAAAATAGCGTATTTTTGGTAACTTTTTATACCATACAAAAATGAATAAAAAGTGATCAAAAAGTCAAATTAAAACAAAAATGGTACCGATTAAAACTTCAGATCACGGCGCAAAAAAAGAGCCCTCATACCGTCCCATTTGTGGAAAAATAAAGTTATAGGGGTCAGAAGAGGACTATTTTAAACTCATTAATTTTTGTGCATGTAGTTATGATTGTTTTCCAGAAGTCAAACCTATATAAGTAGGGTATCATTTTAATTGTATGGCCCTACAGAATAAAGAGAAGGTGTCATTTTTACCGAAAAATGTACAGCGTAGAAACGGAAGCCCCCAAAAGTTACAAAATTGAGTTTTTTCTTCAATTTTGTTGCACAATGATTTTTTTCCGTTTTGCCGTAAATTTTGGGGTAAAATGACTGATGTCATTGCAAGGTAGAATTGGTGGCTCAAAAAAAAAAGAAAAAAGCCATCATATGGATTTTTAGGTGCAAGATTGAAAGGAGTAAAAAAACGAAAGTGCAAAAACGGAAAAAAGCTTGGTCGGTAAAGGAAATCTGTAGTGCAATATAACGGGTCCGAGCTCTGGGCCCCCCGGGATCTCCTGGATGGGGCCGCGGCAGTGTGCTGGAAAAGGGGCGTTCCGTCCCCGCATGACGCGGCGGCCGATGCGCCCCCTCCATGTACCCCATAGAGATACATGGAGGGGCGTGTCTGCCGCGGCTTTCTGCTGGGGACGAAACTTCACTTCCTGCAGACTGCCGCGGCCCCGTGCAGGAGATCCCGGGGGCCCCAGCACTCGAACCCCCGCGATCTATAACTTATCCCCTATCCTTTGTATAGGGGATAAATTATTTTGCGCTGGAGAACTCCTTTAAGGGGTTAAGGACATGACAAAAGTTATTTTTGAAGCAACAGGTACACTAAAAGGATTTGTTGTTTACGTTTAGAAAAATAAAACCCTTTCAACATTACAGAGACATAAAAGTACAGACAACTAATCATTAGAATGATGTCAGGAGCCTGCATTAGCGATGCACTTCTTCCTGTTTGTTCTAGCGATCACTGAGGGTCTTAGCACTTTTTCTTTTTTTTTTTTAAATAACAGGGACACTTTAAAACTTTAAGTGTTAAATACAAGACCTTCAGAGGTCTTGTATAGTCCAAGCTTCAACAGGTAAGAGCTGCTTTGGTGGCCCGAGGGGCATCGCAATATTTAGTGATTTTACAGTTCTGGTTGATTGGATATAATATACAGTGATCCCTCAACTTACAATGGCCTCAACATACAATAGTTTCAACATACAATGGTCTTTTCTGGACCATTGTAAGTTGAAACCAGACTCAACATACAACGCTACAGACAGTCCAGATCTGTGAAACGTGTCAATGGCTGGAAGAACCGACCAATCAGAATGGGCATTCACTGGTAAAACCCCTGTATTACTGAAGTGTATGCACTGACTGGTGTCTGGTAGCGCCCCCTACAGTACTATTACATGTTCTGTACACTTTACCTGTGCCAGGGTTAGCTGCTCCTTTGGACACCAGGTTATTGGACACCAGACTCCATTACTATTTTTAGTACATTGCGTGTTCTGTACAGGACCCCCAAAGAAGCTCCTGTACTCTACATAGACCAGTGTTTCCCAAGCAGTGTGCCCCCAGCTGTTGCAAAACTACAACTCCCAGCATGCCCGGACAGCCAAAGGCTGTCCGGGCATGCTGGGATTTGTAGTTTTGCAACAGCTGGAGGCTCCCTGCTTGGGAAACACTGACATAGACAGTGATTTACAGCTCCCAGCAGATATTTCCTAATTTTATATGTAAGGATTTGCTTTATCTGTATTAGTTATCTACTTATTTTTCTTTAATCCTCACTTTTTCCTATTTTTGGATGACATTTTGGTGCCTTTAGAACCAATTACCAGGTTTCCATAGAGCTATGGTCTCAACATACAATGGTTTCAACATACAATGGTCATCCCAGAACCAATTAATATTGTAACTTGAGGGACCACTGTATATCAAGCACGCACATATAGATTGTAGATCTAGATGTTGGCAGGAAAAATGTTGAGGTTTCTGGTATTTAGTGTGGGTTACCACATGTACGTCTGATCACAGTATGAGCTCGTGACTACATTGTTTTAAATTGCTCTATATACTAAATACTCTTTATGGCAGATAAGTACAGTTAATGTTCCTCTCTCATGAGACAGCGGCACATTAAACTAGGGGTAAACTAGTGGGTGCTAAGAACGTTCCAGAGATTCCAGAGTTTGAGGGGCATTATACTGTATCTGGCATCCAGTTGAAAGAGGCAAAGAAAATAAAAAAGCCACCATATGAAAAATGTAATAAATAAATGTATATACAACAATTTACGTGAAACATGTAAAGAAAAAAAAAGTACCAAAAAGCAACACACTGTACGTTTCTGCTATACAGTTCCCGTATACGGTTTCAAGTTAAAAACCGTATGGAACTGTGTAGAAAACTGTATGCATTGACTCAACATTGTAAACCGTATATCAAACGCATCATCCGGTTTAGTCCGTTTTGCGTCTTATACGGTTTTGTCCGTTTTTTTTCCCCCGTACCCAAAACCGTAGTTTACCATGTTTTTTTGTCCGGGTGAAAAACTGTATTAAACCGAAAATTTTTTTTTTTTTTTTTTTTTAAACATGGGAGTCAATGGGAACCGTACAGAACTGTATGTGTGTACGGTTCCATCCGGTTTTCACCATATGGTTTTTGACTTTGCACAGTTTTTTTTACTTGGAATTTCAAACAAACAAGTGAAACTTTATTCAAAATGGGGTGAAAAGTTAAAAACGTATAAGTTTTTTCTTAAAAAACGGATGCAACCGGACATCATTTTTCAAACCGTAAACGGTTTTCAACTGTATATGGGTTAAAATTTGTACACACGTTTTGATACAGTTTAGTCCGGTTTTGAGGAATCCGTTTTTTTAAATAAAAAACCTGATACGGGAACTATATTGCAAAAACGTGGTGTGCATGCACCCTTACAGCTTATCATGCAATGCTCTTCATACTATGGCTCCCATGGTTAAGGACGGCAATACATAGTTCAGCTGAAAGCTATTCCTCTTAACCCTCACATAACCAAGTAAGCATGTGGTACCAACAGAGAGAAGGAAGTAAGATGCTGCAAGACACCTCTGCTGGCAGCCCATCTCCCTCGAGAACACAAGCCTTGGCCATGTTGAAATCCATCAGGTGATTCTTCTATCGCAAGACCTCAAAAGAAGAAAAAAACTGTTCACCCCATACACATTAGATGGTCAGCCAGACTTAATGAAATTGGCAGATGTGGTTGAGATTGATCTAATGTGTATGGTCTCCTTAAGTATGCAACCAATATAAATCAATCAAAAGGGTTCACAAGATTTTCAATTGAGGGCTTTTGACCATTAATGCATGATCGATGATTGTCATACCACCGGGACACTGCCATGTAAGAGCAAGGCTATACGTGGATCTGAAGCCTTTCAAAGACGTTCTAAAGAGGCTGTAGATGTCAGCCTAAACAACATTTAAGGGGCTTCCGGGATTAAAGGGGTACTCCGCTGCTCAGCGCTTGGAACTGTTCCGAACGCTGGAGTCAGGAGCTTTTGATGTCATAGCCCCGCCCCCTCATGATGTCACGTCCCGTCAATGCAAGTCTATGGGAAGGGGCGTGACAGCCGTCACGCCCCTTCCCATAGACTTGTATTGAGGGGGCGGGTGTGACGTCATGCGGGGGCGGGGCTATGACGTCACAAGCTCCCGGCGCCGGCTCCAGTGTTCGGAACAGTTTGTTCCAAACACTGAGCAGCGGAGTGCCCCTTTAAGTTAAAAGGGTCTGCTCTGTTTTGCCAAAAACATGACCAGGCACGTCCATCGGCTGTGTATGATAGCTATAGAATTAGCGGCTATGGTAGGTGTAGGACTAGGTGTATGTTGGGGAGAGCACCAACGTGATGTGAATGGAGCCTAAGAGATGAACAGTACGACAGCAGTCAAGCCATGCAAATCCCCATCATTTTACAAAAAGTAGCAATGAAAACAGACCTTCTAACCCGAGCAAGGAAAACAAAATTATCCTTTAAGAAACATAGCTGGAGCTCGTGAATATAGCAGTATATATATCTTTTTATGCTATACACAAACAAACAAAATCCAGGCGTTAAGTGAAATATAGCACATAAACCAGTAGCTTATTTTCCACGGTCTTATGCTCAGTTCCTGTGTATCTCCCCTAAAAGGATCGGAGAGAAACCTGCACCTCACATAAGCACACAAAAATATCATTCATGCCCTGCACTGTCTGGTGCGAGAGGATGATTCATATGCCCCCTAATAAAAAAGATTCAGCAGTTTCCAATTGAGACCTTTATTCCTTCTCTGACTAAATGATGCCTGAAATTTTTATTCTCGTTCTAATGGAATTTCAATGGCCTTCAGTGCAAATCTACTGGAAATTTTTGCATATTAAGTGGAAAAAATTAAATGATGTTAACCACATTTTAATGTGATTAAGGCTGACAGGGTCATTATTTCAGCTAATCACTCAGAGTAAAAGGCTCAAACAAAACTTTGCCGGATGCGTGATTGCAGCATTCATAGAAAACGGCGACAAACAGGGTACGGGAAAAATATATATATATATAATAAGCTGTATACTAACGCAAGATTAAAAAAGAAAGAAAAAAAACTTTTCTAAGTTAAATAGATAGGAATGGTTCATGTTGGCGGCATTATAGATTTTTCTGTGCTGTAAAAACACACAATAAAAAGATTTAGTATAACGGCATGAGCATATACATGTATTTTTAGAATTGCAGCTGTAACTGGTTATGGTTGTTATGGTTAATCTTATTAGATAAAAAATACACAGAAAGCTGGCTCTTATTAATGCCCCGGGGAGTCTTTTAACGTAAAATATTCAACGGTACTACTGAAGTTTCTGCATATTTAAGCCGGAATAACAAATGCTTCGTTCCCAATTTTGATGTTATCAGAAGTTGGAGCATTATTAAGATTTGGTAAACGTCAGACGGGAGATGGGCATCTATCAAGGAAACTTTAATGCAGAAAACATTTTTTCCCTTAAGTAACTCCATATAAAACTTGGGATCGTACAATGTTTTAATTACTTACTTGTGTAATCGGAGCGCCCTTTAATAAATGAAATTAATTATGGATTCAGAGCGCAATTCCAAGGTAAATTTCATCACAGATGAATAGCAGTAAATGAGATAATCAAGGCCTGCGCAGATGACCTTGCTGGAGCTAAGATATAATGTGATGCCATGTTTTTAAATATCCCATAGTGGTAAACACAGCCCCCCTTCACATTCTACAAATTCATCGGACTATACAGTGCATTATGGGTTTTAAAGGGGATTTTGGGAGATTTTAGGAGTTATGGCCTATCTACAGGATAGGCCATGAATGTGTCATGGGGGGGTGCCAACATCTGGCACGTCTGCCGCACAGGTGTCCCGCAGAGCCGAGGCTCTGGCACATACACATTGTACAGCTTGAAGCCTCTGCTCCATTCATTGTGTAGTGGTGGTACCGCTTTCCTATAACGCAGCTCGTATTAACTTCAATGGGAGCTGCACCGCAGTAACTCAGCGTCACCATTACACAATAAACAGAGCTGTCTGCTTCTGGTCATTCATTGTATATGTGCCAAAGCCGCAGCTTGTCAGCTGATGGGCAAAGGGGGGGACGGACCAATCAGGCATTTATGGCCTATCCTGTGGCAATGTTACATGCCAGAAAAAAAGAACTACAGCAAAAATATATATATATATATTCTCCCATTATGCCTGGGCTGATGCAACTAAAATTATTAACTTTAGCTTACCTTCCGCTGCTCCCCAGTGCCACTGGAATTGGGCTCCCTTCCTACGGCCCCGCCCTCCTTCCTGCTTTTAGTGCCCGACATGTGACACTGCGGGATGCCCCACCTTGCCCAGTCTTCTTCCTGGTGCCTGGGCCCATTATATCACACTGCCGCACAGCCTACGAGTGGCCGATGCAGAACATAGATGCGGCCAATGATTAGCTTAGCGCCAATCTGACGTGTCGGGCACCAATAGCCGAAAGAAGACCGGGGCCGGAGGCCAGAGCAATTCCAGCGGCATCGGCAGAGGGTAGTTTAAGGATTATTTTAGTTGCAGCAACCTGGGCAGAATGGGAAAAATTTTAGTTCTCCTTTAAGGACTTAAAACGTTGTCATGGATGGGCACAGTGGGGGAAGTTTTACAATCTATCCCCTAGTTTCAAAAATTGGGCAAAAATTTGGGAAGGGCTTAGTAGGAGGAGGGGTATTATTGGCTTTGAGTTATTACTACTTAAAGGGGTACTACGGTGGAAAACTCTTTTTTTTATCTACTGGTGCCAGAAAGTTAAACAGATTTGTAAATTACTTCTATTAAAAAATCTTAATCCGTCCAGTACTTATTAGCTGCTGAATACTACAGAGGAAATTATTTTCTTTTTGGAACACAGAGCTCTCTGCTAACATCACGAGCACAGTGCTCTCTGCTGACATCTCTGTCCATTTTAAGAACTGTCCAGAGTAGGAAAAAATCCCCATAGCAAACATATACTGCTCTGGACAGTTCCTAAAATGGACAGAGATGTCAGCAGAGAGCACTGTGGTCATGATGTCAGCAGAGAGCACTGTGTTCAAAAAAGAAAATAATTTCCTCTGTAGTATTCAGCCGCTAATAAGTACTGGAAGGATTAAGATTTTTTTAATAGAAGTAATATACAAATCTGTTTAACTTTCTGGCACCAGTTGATTTAAAAAAAAATAAATAAAATAAAGTTTTCCACCGGAGTACCCCTTTAAGTCAGAAAATGGTGCAAGTTTTGGCACAAATCTACACCTGCTAACAACAAGCATGGATTTCATCCTGTGACTTCAGGAAAGTCCAATATTAAAGGGGTTATCCAGGAAAAGAAAAACAGAGCTGCTTTCTTTCAAAAACCGCTCCCCCTCTGTCCCCAGGTTGGGTGTGGTTCTGCAGCTCCGTTCCAATGAAGTGAATGGAGCCAAGTTGCAAAACCATACCGAACATGGAGACAGATGTGGAGCTGTTTTTGAAAGAAAGCAGCTCTGTTTTACTATTCTTGGATAACCCCTTTAAGCTATTTATTAGGTAAGCACCTTTTATAAATGTGTTGGGATCTCGCTATAGGATAATTGGTTGAGCTACATAGGCTAGTGTAATTCTTTTTAACTATACTGACTTCATACTGTCTGGGCGTCCTGGGTGAGACTAAGTGAATAGGGCTGTAAAATAAAATAAAAAAAATAAACAAACATTGCTAATTAGTTTGCCAGAAGTGGATATATTGTGTAACAACTGCTTGTCTTAACAATAAATAAATAATTTTATTATATATATATTTTTTTATATTTGTATCTGTATCTATAATATATGTATCTATAATATATATTTCTCTCTTTAGTATACTGCAGAGTGTTTCCCAACCATTGTGCCTCCAGCTGTTGCAAAACTACAACTCCCAGCATGCCCGGACAGCCGTTGGCTGTCCGGGCATGCTGGGAGTTGTAGTTTTGCAACAGCTGGAGGCACAATGGTTGGGAAACTGTGTGGTAGGGCAAATATGCACTAAAGCAGGCAGGTCAGGAGAGCTTACAGATCCTCCTTAATAAAGACTATACAGAAAGTCGCTTTATACAGATTTTTAGAAAGCAAATAAATTCAGCGCAAACATGCCCATATTCTTTAAAGGGGTTCTCCACCATAAGGTGATTTTAGTACGTACCTGGCAGACAGTAATGGACATGATTAGAAAGGATCTGCGCTTGTCTTGGGGCTAAATGGCTATGCTGTGAGATTACCATAACACTGTGGCTAGCTTTTTGTGAACTATTTCCTGTTTGACTTTTCTTTTTTTGATTACAAATCCCACAATTCCCTCTTCCTCCCGCCCACACATCAGCCACCCCACCCATTGAAACATAAATGAGCTGCATCCATTCAAAAGACCTGTGGTTTTCAATCGGTGCCTACAGCTGTTGCATTAGTTGCAGATTGATCTCTCTCCCACCAAGCGATCGCTCCACCCATTGAAGCAGACAGGCTTCCTGTCATCAGCTGACTAGTGAGTCAGGTCTCGGCCGCATTGCAACCTGGGAAAAATCTGAGACAACAGTCATTCTGTATGCTGTTAAAAATAAAGATTGGAGTGAAAATCACAGAAGAATTGTGAGAAAACCGTCACACACAGGTACAGACACTATATTATGAACTACACTAACTTTACAACCCCCGTAGCATAGTCAAATAAAAAAAAAATCCTGGAATACCCCTTTAAGCCATTGTAGAAGTCTAGCATACAAAATTGTGCTCGGGCGTCCAATAAAAATCCCCCCCCCCCCCCCCCCCCCCGGGCGTCTTAGGACTCCACGTTTAGATCAATCCCCCAAAAGACACCTATTTTGCGGTGGTCGCCCTAGAAGACAAAGCCCTTCTTAGTGAGCCACTTGCCTGTTATTCTCATGAAGCGGTTTCATGTCGCACATGGTACCAAATAAGCAAAAAAAAAATATATAAAAAAAAGGACTGGAATACAAAGTAGACAGATCTTGGGCAAATGTAAAAAAAAGAAGAAAAAAAAAAGAGAAAAGAAAAAAGAAAAAGAAGAAAAAAAGCAAGATACACTTCAATGGTAACCTAATAATCTCATGTTCAAAAGCAGATGAGCAAAGATTTTCGGGACCCTAACAAGCGAAAAGACGAGTCTGTTATGTGAACGGGTTTACCCTGCTGAACATCCTAATATGCCTTATTGTGATTCTTGGGCAAATAAAACTTGCGGTATGAGATCATGATGTGCTTTGCGGCTGGAAAGTCACAGGCTCAGTAGGTAGCTTTTTATCTTCCCAGCAGTCAGTTCTCTGAGAACATCAGTCGAGCTACTGTAGTTACCTGACGATTACTTGTATTTTCTCACATCTGTGTCCGGCAATCTAAACCATGATGATAAAGGGTCATTAGGTTTTGAGTGAGGAAGGGGATGGGCTAGGCAATTTGTTCTGATAAGCTCCTTGTTGTGCGCTCCAGTTTTCAACATAAAATGCGAGATTCAGCACACCTTTGGGCTAGTTTTATCCAGGGACAAAGAAATTACATTTTTTTTTTCCGGAAGGGATAGGAAACCCGACGGAAAGAACGGATGTCCTCGGAGACCTGGATGAGCCTATTTCGCTTGGGAAATTTGTGTTTCCAGGAATACAACCAGTGGCAGCGTTTTGGCCAAGGCATTATCCCTCAAAAAAAAAAAAAAAAAAAAAAATATATATATATATATATATATATATATATATATATATATACAAAAAGACGGCAAAGAAAATAAATAAAATTACGTACTAAGATAAGTGCCGTTTGGAGCACAGTAAAGCAATTTCTCCCCGTGGGACTTACAGTTCAATTTACCAGCTGGGTAAATACTACAGGCTCTGCAGTGATCGCAGAGTTAAATGCTGTAGACGACATGTGAATATACTGTATACATAAACACACACACACATATAGAAAGTGAAGTTACTGTCACCTTGTATAAAACTGCAAGACAGTTGGTTCTCCAAAAATCGTTACCTATATACATAAACACACTAAATACATATTATATATATATATATATATATATATATATACACATATACACACACACACACACAAACAGCAGAGTAGAGGCAGCACAACCGTAATTACAGGTAGTTGTAGGGTGCAAGCAAATTGAGTACACGGTCCCAATCGCAGACCATGAAGGTAGATCCAGAGCAAAAAGATTCTTGCAGCACACCAGATAAAGTGCAAAAATGGTGGAGGTTTATTGACCCAGGGCACAGATACAACATTTCAGCAGCATCACGCTGCTTTTCTCAAGCATAATGCTGCTGAAACGTTGTATCTGTGCCATGGGTAAATAAACCTTCACCATTTTTGCACTTTATCTGGTGTGCTGCAAGAATCTTTTTGCGCTCTCTCTCTCTCTCTCTCTCTCTCTCTCTCTCTCTCTCTCTCTCTCTCTCTCTCTCTCTCTCTCTCTCTCTCTCTCTCTATATATATATATTGATATATTAAGACACATTTGAAAAGCAGAGATTTTATTTACATGAATCTGGCAACATTACAATGCAACACCAGGTATTCTCTCGAGCCACTGGGGGAAAAAAAGGGGGAATAAAATGACTGCTCTTTCATTACTAAAGGGGTACACTGCCCCTAGACATGTTTATGAATGGCGTTAATGAAGATGGAAGCCTGGGGCTTCCGTGTTTGTGACATCACGCCACGCCCCCTCCATTCATGTCTATGGGAGGGGGCGTAGTGTTAGTATACAGCATACATACAGTATACAGGACGTGGCAGCTGTTGTCACCAGTCATCCAGCACAGAGCGGTGTTCGCTCCATGCACCAGATGACTGGGGTGCTGCAGTGGAGATCGCTGGGGTCCCCAGCGGCCGGACTACCGCGATCAGACATGTTATCCCCTATTCTTTGGATAGGAGATAACATGTCTAGCGGCGGAGTACCCCTGTGAACCTTTGGAGGGCTGTAAGCACATTTTTTGTTTTATGTCAACAAGGAACTATGATCAAATTCTGGATCAGGTAACTGCTATTGGAATATACATTAGCCATAACCCTTAGATCAACTGTATACGGGCATAGGAAATGTAAAATATGTGTAGCTCACTTAGTCCTTTTGAGGACTGGTTCACATAAATATTTTTTATTTATAATTTCTACATGTATACGGGCATAGCTCAGTTCCACTGAAATGAATGGAGCCAAGTTGTAATACCACACACAACCTAGGGACAGACGTGGAGCTGTTTAAAAAAGAAAGAAAAGAAATTAGCTCTGTTTTGCTCCTCCAGGATAACCTCTTTAATATTGTCTACTTTCATAGGTGATGAAAAGTCCATGTTTCTATTACATAAAGGGATGCATTTTTATGCTGGGGATCGCCCCTAGCAACCGACTACATGTGTAGGATCTGCTCCCCCAGTATATATGCACAACCGCATTTGGGGTTGAGCACCTCCAACCATTTGAGACCACGTTTTTGTTGTGTGCTTAAAATTTATACTTGGAGGTGTGTAAACTCCATATGTTAATGCGCCTTGAATATCTTCCAGGCAGCATTAAGGTAGCACCTGTGAGGCCATGCACCTATATTAGCCAACTTAGGTGGGGCTTGCAGCTTGCCTCCCTCCTCCCATTGTATGTGTGTGCTTGTAGCCACGCTGGAGGGTAAATGGTAGGACGCTGTGAGTCGACCGAATGCTGCCGTAATTGCCCACTGGCCCCTGTTTTGCTTATCACGCACAGGTAGGTTCCGCACCATTTGAGAAACCTTGGCGTTGGTGTGCGGGCTCTGGTGTGTCCTTCATATAAGGATACACTGGCGAATGTCTCAATTTTAACATCAGTGTTGAGGGATTAGCCAATGTCATTGTTTACATCTACCACAGTAGTGCACCCATATTCCTGTATTGTATTCTAATTGTTACACATCCACACCGTCTATCTGGTGTAGGATTCTATTGTGGCACTTGTAGTCCGCTGCAGGAATCCTCCATTGTATGCATTTTTATGCTGGGGATCACCCTTAGCAACGGACTACAAGGGCAGGATCTGCTCCCCCCAGTATAAATGCACAACTGCATTTGGGGTTGAGCACCTCCAGCCATTTGAGACCACGTTTTTGTTGTGTATTACATAAAGGGAATCAACACGGTAAAGGAGGAGAAGATATTTAAAAGAAGAAAAACTACCACAAGAGGACATAGTTTTAAATTAGAGGGGAAAGGTTTCTGCAGTAATATCAGGAAGTATTACTTTACTGAGAGAGTAGTGGATGCATGGAATAGCCTTCCTGCAGAAGTGGTCACTGCAAATACAGTGAAGGAGTTTAATCATGCATGGGATAAGCATAAGGCTATCCTTCATATAAGATAGGGCCAGGGACTATTCATAGTATTCAGATTATTGGGCAGACTAGATGGGCCAAATGGTTCTTATCTGCCGACACATTCTAGGTTTCTGTTTAATGTAAAAAAAAAATTATTATAGTCAGTTTGTTTTTACTGATTATTATACAAAAGACATTTCTGAATTAGGAGTTAGAGTTACAGTCAGAGTGGAAAAATAATGAAGAGAATTAGTCAAACTTCTCAGATAATTATATACATATATATATATATATATATATATATATATATATATATGAGCAGATATATATTTATGCGTAAAAATATATATACTATTTACAGTATATATATTTTTACACAAATATATTTTTTTACGCATAAATATATATCTGCTCTTTTTATGATCGGAGCTTCCCTGTATGGAAATAAGACCCGTAAGTCTGGAAAGCAGCGTAAAATTTATAGAGGACTTTTTTTTGAAGATCAGTTTCAGACTGGGTTCACCCTAGTATAATAAGGACTTATTTTGGCTTCCAAATTATGGCCGCATGCCCCGACACAATCTCATGACAGACAGTTGTCAGTTATCACCATAACCATGCTATGAACAGAGATTAATATGGCTCTTTAGTGCTACCGCTGAGGTTGTCCCCAGCTCATGACCTGCAAGTCAATTTACGTAGCTAAACTACGAGATTTTGCTGTTGTTGGCCTTTGCTTTCACAGAAAGAAGCTATAACTAAGATGGGATCCTGACAAATGTAAGTGTTGGTGTTGACTAGAGATTAATGAAGTTACAGTAATTCGATTTGTCACAAACTTCTCGGCTCAGCGTTTGCTGACTTTATCCTGCATAAATGAGTTCAGCTTTCAGGTGCTCCGGTGGGCTGGAGACTCTCTCCTAGGACTGTATCCACCTTTTCCAGCCCACCGGAGCACCTGAAAGCTGAACTCATTTATTCAGGATAAAGTCAGCAGACGCCGAGCTGCGAGGTTCATGATGAATCGAATTACTGTAACTTCGCTCATCTCTAGTGTTGACTAGGTAACTGTGGCACAAGGAATATGTTAAAGGGGTTATCCAGGAATTTTTTTTTTATATATATATATATATATATATATCTCAACTGGCTCCAGAAAGTTAGACAGATTTGTAAATTACTTCTATAAAAAAATCTTAATCCTTTCAGTACTTATGAGCTTCTGAAGTTAAGGTTGTTCTTTTCTGTCTAAGTAATCTCTGATGACACGTGTCTCGGGAACCGCCCAGTTTAGAAGAGGTTTGCTATGGGAATTTGCTTCTAAACTGGGCGGTTCCCGAGACACGTGTCATCAGAGAAGATTTAGACAGAAAAGAACAACCTTAACTTCAGAAGCTCATAAGTACTGAAAGGATTAAGATTTTTTTATAGAAGTAATTTACAAATCTGTTTAACTTTCTGGAACCAGTTGATACATAAAAATAAGTTTTTCCTGGAATACCCCTTTAACTGATCCACAATGAGTTCGGACAAAACAGTATATAAAGAACCCTGCCCTGGGTGAAAGGATCTATACTGCTGCACACTTCCCTGGTGGGAGGACAGGACACAGATGGCTGAACAGATTGGGATGATCAGTCACACTACAGAAGTGGTCTCAAGCTGTGGCCCTCCAGATGTTGCAAAACTTCAACTCCCGGCATGCCCGGACAGCCAACGGCTGTCCGGGCATGCTGGGAGTTGAAGTTTTGCAACATCTGGAGGGCCACAGTGTGAGACAACTGCACTACAGGTACATTCCTGGCCAGAAATGAGAAGTTCAGTAAGACTTTAAAGGGGTACTCCACTGGAAAACATTTTTTTTTAAATCAACTGGTGCCAGAAAGTTAAACAGATTTGTAAATGACTTCTATTAAAAAATCTCAATCCTTCCAGTACTTATCAGCTGCTGTATGAGCCACAGAAAGTTCTTCTCTTTTTGAATTTCCTTTCTGTCTGACCACAGTGCTCTCTGCTGACACCTCTGTCCACGTCAGGAACTGTCCAGAGCAAGAGAGGCTTGCTATGGGGATTTGCTCCTGCTCTGGACAGTTCCTGACATGGACAGAGGTGTCAGCAGAGAGCACTTGTGGTCAGGAAAAAACAAAAAGAACTTCCAGTGTATTATACGGCAGCTGAAAAGTACTGGAAGGATTTGTATTTTTTAATAGAAGTAATTTGCAAATCTGTTTAACTTTCTGGCACCAGTTTATTTAAAAGAAAATGTTTTCCAGTGGAGTACCCCTTTAGAGGGAAAACGAATAGACCTAGAAGAGGATGATGGGAAGCAGATGTGGACCTGTACGGCACAGACTGCTTCTATACTTGGTGCATCCAGGCCGTATACCACAGAGGGATAAACTGGATGAAATTAAAAACACTGGAGCTTAATGAATTAAAATAATGGCTGGGGGACAAACATTAAGACCATCAAAGACTCTTACACGGGGTTAAAGAAGAATTAAAGCTATAACTAAGGATTGATGCAAGCTGTGTCCTCATAATAACTATAACATAACTATATAACTATAATAACTATGTACGGTGCATTCATTCAACATCAAGAGTTTCTAAGGAATTGAACACTACTGGACTTCTGGGTAGAGGTCACACGTGGCGTATTTTCTGTGGATTTTCCACATGTAAAATCCGCAGCATTTACAGTAACGGCGAAGTAGATAGGAATTTAGCAAAACCTCATCCACAGGCTGCAGGAAAAAATAGGCAGAAAATCCATGCTAAAACGGCATTGCGATCTAGATTGCAAAACTGCACATTGTTGTGTATTTTCCCTCACTGACTTCAATGGAAAATGTAATGTCGCAGATTTCACTATGGAAATACTGTGGAATTCCCGCAAAATCAGCAAATGCTACATTACACAGTCAACATAGTAAACACTCAACTACTTGATGCTAATTATATGCTGCAGTTTTAGTTTGGACCATCTGCATCGCACTATGAGGGAGATTTATCAAAACCTGTGCAGAGGAAGAGTGGTGCAGTTGCCCATAGCAACCAATCAGATCGCTTCTTTCATTTTTAAAGAGACCTGTGAAAAATGAAAGAAGCAATCTGATTGGTTGCTATGGGCAACTGCACCACTCTTCCTCTACGCAGGTTTTGATAAATCTCCCCCTATATTTTTTTTTTAAACTACCACATTGGATGCAGCAGGAAGGTGAAATAGTCCTTCCCTTATGTCAGGGCTCAACAAGTCCCAGGCGTCAGGTTGACAAAGCGTTTGTGAATTTGAGTGCCTATTGACACTTTGGCCTCAATTTGGATATTTCCACTTAGAAGTGTTCTTACTTCTGTTGCCAAGGTTAAAGGGGTTATCCACCATAAGGTAATTTTAGTAATGGACATGCTTAGGAAGGATCTGCGCTTGTCTTGGGGCTAAATGGCTATGTTGTAAGATTACCATAACACTGTGGCTAGCTTTTTGTGAACTGATATTTCCTGTTTAACTTTTTTTCACTAAAATCCCAGAATTCCATTTTCCTCCCTCCCACACATCAGCCACCCCACCCATTGAAACATAAATGAGCTGCATCCATTCAAAAGACCTGTAGTTTTCAATCTGGGTGCCTACAGCTGTTGCATTAGCTACAAATTGATCTCTCTCCCATCAAGCGATCGCTCCACCCATTGAAGCAGACAGGCTCCCTGTCATCACTAGGGAGTCAGGTCTCGGCCGCATTGCAACCTGGGTAAAATCTGAGACAACAGTCATTTTGTATGCTGTTAAAAATAAATATTGGTGTGAAGAATTGTGAGAAAACAGTCACACACAGGTACAGACAATATATTATAAACTACACTAACTTTACAGCTCCTGTAGCATAGTCAAATAAAAGAAAATTCCTGGAAAACCCCTTTAAGACATTAACCCCTTAAGGACCAAGTCCATTTTCACCTTAAAGGGGTATTCCAGGCCAAAACTTTTTTTTTTATATATAAACTGGCTCCCAAAAGTTAAACAGATTTGCAAATTACATCTATTAAAAAATCTTAATCCTTCCAATAGTTATTAGCTTCTGAAGTTGAGTTGTTTTCTGTCTAACTGCTCTCTGATGACTCACGTCCTGGGAGCTGTGCAGTTCCTATGGTGATATTCTCCCATCATGCACAGCTCCCGGGACGTAACATCACCATTGAGCAGTTAGACAGAAAACTTCAGAAGCTAATAACTATTGGAAGGATTAAGATTTTTTAACAGAAGTCATTTACAAATCTGTTTAACTTTCCGGAGCCAGTTGATATATATATATATAAAAAAAGGCTTTGCCTGGAATACCCCTTTAATGACCAGAGCATTTTTTGCACATCTGACCACTGTCAATTTAAGCATTAATAACATTGGAATGCTTTTACTTATGAATTTGATTCTGAGATTGTTTTTTCGTGACATATTCTACTTTAAAATAGTGGTAAATTTTTGTCGATACTTGTATAATTTATTGAAAAATTCCAAAATATTATGAAAAACTTTGTATTTTTCTAACTTTGAAGCTCTCTGCTTGTAAGGAAAGTAGACATTCCAAATTTTTTTTATATTGATTCACATATACAATATGTCTACTTTATGTTGGCATCATAAAGTTGACATGTTTTTACTTTTGGAAGACATCAGAGGGCTTCAACGTTTAGCAGCAATTTTCTAATTTTTCACGAAATTTTCAAAATCAGAATTTTTCAGGGACCAATTCAGTTTTAAAGTAGATTTGAGGGGCCTTCGTATTAGAAATACCCCATAAATTACCCCATTATAGAAACTGCCCCCCTCAAAGTATTCAAAATGACATTCAGAAAGTTTGTTAACCCTTTAGGTGTTTCACAGGAATCGCAGCAAAGTGTAGGAGAAAGTTCAAAATCTTCATTTTTTTACATTTTACATTTTAAATTTACAATTTAGTGAATTTTGCTGAAATGGTTTTTGGGGGGCATATAGCATTTAGGAAGCCCCTATTGATCCAGAACAGCAAAAAAAAATAAAAAAAAATAAATACATACTATTTTGGAAATTACACCCCTCAAGGCAAGTAACAAGGGGTCCAGTGAGCCTTAACACCCCACAGGTGTTTGACGACTTTGGGAAAAAACTGCACTTTAGTGGGAAAAAAAAATTAGTTTTTTTTCCCACTAAAGTGCAGTTTTTTCCCAAATTTACCATTTCTACACAGGGTAATGGGAAAAAATGCCCCCCAAAATTTGTAACACCATCTCTTTTGAGTAGGGAAATACCCCATCTTAGGACGTAAAATGCTCTGCGGGCGAACTACAAAGCTCAGAAGAGAGGGAGTCACATTTGGCTTTTGGAAAAATTTTTTGCTGAAATGGTTTTTGGGGAGCATGTCGCATTTAGGAAGCCCCTATGGTGCCAGAACAGCAAAATACAAAAACCACATGGCATACTATTCTGGAAACTACACCCCTCAAGGAACGTAACAAGGGGTACAGTTAGACTTAACACCCCACAGGTGTTTGACGACTTTTTGATAAAGTTGGATGTGTAAATGAAATTTTTTTTCCACTAAAATGCGTTTTTTTTCCCCAAATTTTAAATTTTTACAAGGAATAATAGAAGAAATGGGGCTACAAATTTTGGGGGCATTTTCTCCTGAGTATGGAAATACTCCATGTGTGGACGTCAAGTGCTCTGCTGGCGCACTACAATGCTCAGAAGAGGAGGAATTTAATAAGGGGTGCAGTGAGTATTTACACCCCACTGGCGTTTGACAGATGAGCTGTGCAAATGAAAAATTTGGCAAGACACATGTGGGGTGTAAATGTCCACTGCACCCCTTATTAAATTCTGTGAGGGATGTAGTTTCCAAAATGGGGTCACATGTGGGGGGGGGGTACACTGTTCTGGCACTATAAGGGGCTTTGTAAACACACGTGGCCTTCAATTCTGGACAAATTTTCTCTCCAAAAGCCCAATGGCGCTCCTTCTCTTCTGAGCATTGTAGTGCACCCGCAGAGCACTTTACATCCACATATGGGGTATGTTCTTACTCAGAAGAAATTGGGTTACAAATTTTGCAGGGCATTTTTCCTATTTTCCCCTGTGAAAATGAAAAATTTAGGGTAACACCAGCATTTTAGTGAAAATAATTTTAGTTTTCTCATTTTCCCTTCCAACTTTAACGAAAATGTGTTAAACACCTGTGGGGTGTTAAGGCTCATTATACCCCATGTTACATTCCGTGAGGGGTGTACTTTCCAAAATGGGGTCACACGTGGGTATTAATTTTTTTGTGTATGTCAGAACCACGGTAAAATTGGCCACCCCTGTGCAAACCACCAATTTAGGCCTCAAATGTACATGGTGCGCTCTCATTCCTGAGCCTTGTAGTGCATCTGCAGAGCATTTTACGTCCACATATGGGGTATTTCCATTACAAATTTTGGGGGTCTTTTTTTTCCTTTTACCTCTTGTGAAAATATGTATGGGGCAACACCAGCATGTTAGAGTAAATTTTTACACTAACAGGCTGGTGTAGACCCCAAGTTTTCCTTTTCATAAGGGGTAAAAGGAGAAAAAGCCCCCAAAATTTGTAGTGCAATTGCTCCCGAGTACGGAAGTACCCCATATGTGGCCCTAAACTGTTTCCTTGAAATACGAGAGGGCTCCGAAGTGAGAGAGCACCATGCGCATTTGAGGACTAAATTAGGGATTGCATAGGGATGGACAGAGGGGTATTCTACCCCAGTGATTCCCAAACAGGGTGCCTCCAGCTGTTGCTAAACTCTCAGCATGCCTGGACAGTCAGTGGCTCTCTGGAAATGCTGAAAGTGCAGTTGTTGTTTTGCAACAGCTAAAGGCTCCGTTTGGAAACACTGCTGTACGATATGTTTTTCAATTTTATTGGGGGGGGGGGGGACCGTATAGTGTTTTACCCTTTATTATGTGTTAGTGTAGTGTTTTTAGGGTTCATTCACACAGGCAGGGGTTTACAGTGAGTTTCCCGCTAGGAGTTTGCGCTGCGGCGGAAAATTTGCCGCAGCTCAAACTTGAAGCAGGAAACTCCCTGTAAGCCCGCTCGTGTGAATGTACCGTGTACATTCACAAGGGGGGCCAAACCTCCAGCGTTTCAAAACTACAACTCCCAGCATGTACTGACAGACCGTGCATGCTGGGAGTTGTACTTTTGCAACAGCTGGAGGCACACTGGTTGGAAAACCTTCAGTTAGGTTCTGTTACCTAACTCAGTATTTTCCAACAAGTGTGCCTCCAGCTGTTGCAAAACTACAATTCCCAGCATGTACTGATCGCCGAAGGGAGATGTAGTTATGCAAGAGCTGGAGGTACACAACTACAACTCCTAGCATGTCGGGACAGCCGTTTGCTGTTCGTGCATGCTGGGAGTTGTAGTTTTGCAACATCTGGAGGGCTACAGTTCAGAGACCACTGTATAGTGGTCTCCAAACTGTAGCCCTCCAGATGTTGTTAGGCAATTCACCGACTTCCATAGGATCCCCGCCCTATGCCGCCCGCCGCCAGTAAGTGACCCTCCGGCACTGGTCACATCACAGTTCTCCTGCTCTGACTGGACTACAGAGGGTGGGCAGAGCGGGGAACCGAACTTTAACCTGCCTGCCCCAGATCTGCTACTGGTCGGTCGCTTCTGATTGACCAATAGAAGGATAGGTGGTACCCCTTCCACCTCACTCCTATCCCTTCAGGGGGATCGTGGGTATCTTGGACAACCCCGATCCCCCTTATTTCCTGGGTCACCGGAGACCTGTATGACCCGGAATCGCTGCAGATCGCCGATCTGAATTGACCGGTGATCGCCGACATGGGGGGGCGGGGGGGGGGGGGGGGGGTTTGACCTTTGGGGTTATCTCAGGACCCACCCAGGGGTTTGCACGGAGTGCCTGCTGAATGACCGGTCCGATCCCCACCCCTGGAATTCTCACGGGGAGGGGTACAGGGAGCCAGGGCGTACCTGTAGGCCCTTGGTCCCTAAGTGGTTAAAGGGGTATTCCAGCAATTTTTTTTATTTGACTATGCTACAGGGGCTGTAAAGTTAGTGTAGCTCATAATATAGTGTCTGTACCTGTGTGTGACTGCTTTCTCACTGTTCTTCTGTAATTTATGCCCCAACATTAATTTTTTAACAGCATATAAAATGACTGTTGTCTCAGATTTTTACCAGGTTGCAGTCAGCTGATGACAGGCAGCCTGTCTTCTTCAATGGGTGGAGGGATCGCTCGGTGGGAGAGAGATCAATCTGCAACTAATGCAACAGCTGTAGGCACCCTGATTGAAAACCACAGGTCTTTTGAAAGGATGCAGCTCATTTATGTTTCAATAGGTGGGGGGGAGGAAAATGTAATTATGGGATTTGATGGCAAAAGAAGAAAACGCAAACAGGAAATACCAGTTCACAAAAAGCTAACCACAGTGTTATGGTGGTCTCAAGACAAGCGCAGATCCTTCCTAAGCATGTCGTTTACTGTCTGGCAGGTACTTACTAAAATCACCTTATGGTGGATAACCCCTTTAATGGCTGTGTGTTGATTTACTTTGAGGAAGCACATTATTAAAACTACTTATACAGACTACTTTACAATGTAGCAGAGGGTCATTTCTTCAGTGTTTTTGACTTGATAAAAGAAGGACTCCCGAAAGCTTGTTTCTACAAAATACTGTTAGTCCAATAAAAAGGTATTACAGGATTTTGCACCATTCTATGATTTTGCATCTATCACTGGACTAATACCAGTACTCCAAACTACTGTGTTGACACACTGTATGAGGGGGCTACATACAGGAGGGAAACTACTTGTTGGGTGGAACCAGGTGCAGCGCTTGATTTCATCCCACCACCCCCTAAAGAAAAAAAGCTTTGGAGTGTCCACATGTATTGGTGGAAAAGGCTGCAGCATACCTTAACCACTGTTACCATACGCATTCCAATGTTGTGCTTGTCCTCGCACAGCCTTCTTTGGTAAGCGAACAATTTCTTTACATGTCTCCATCGGGTTGTTACTATATCTCGCTACGGGCCACTTCCTTTGTTTTAGTTACATACAGGGGGCATACTACCTACAGGGGGTCCCACATATGGGGGGGTGGGGTAATCAATAGGGTGCAAGCTACCTACAAGAGGGTCCTATATACAAAACGGCAATGTACCTACAGAAGGGTTCTATATACAGGATAAGTGACAGTGGTAGCATTGTATTACACATTTCAAAAACCGAAAAATAGCACCGATAGATTTGTTTTGGTCTAAATCCTGGCTTCTCACTTTTTGTGCTGGCTCCTAGTTTCCAAACAAATTTGTCAAGCCTTGCCTTATAGTCCTCATTTCTTCTGAATCTATTTCTCCTTTTGGCTCTAAAAAATAGATTAATTAAAAAACCAACACAAAAGCTGTAGTGTTTCTCCCTACCGCTTGAGATTATGAGAACATGAATAACAAAATACACTCATCAATTTATTGCTCATAGTTTCCAATTCTACTACTTGGGTCTTCCCCACCAGGTTTACTTGGCTGCAATAATGACAAGCCCATATGCCCAGTCACCACTGCCATCAGTCAATGGCCTCAGTGGTTTCATGCATTCTACCAGTAAGCACGTTCACTAACATTACATCCAATGCTGCATGATCTTTGTGTGCTGTGCAGCCTATTGCTGCAAACTGATCTTTACTGCTATATGTTAAATAAAAGATACATTAATAAAAATATATATAAATAAACAAACATATAAACAAACATATATTTATAAATAAATAAATATATATATACATATATATATATATATATATAACAATGTCCAATACAGGTACATTTAGGAGTATGAAAAGACTTTCTTGATCCTATACATGCATCCAAATTTAACATTTAATTTTGCAGGGATTAATTTATACAGAGAACACAAGGAACTGAAAAAGCACTGCTGTTGTGTGAAAACCCCATACTTCCAATGAGAGCGAAGAATCCTAGGCAACCCTGCACCTACAGTACACCAATTATGTGCAGAGCCAGCTACAGTAAACCTGAATTACTGCACAGGACCTAAACATGTCAAAAATCCAAGCAATTATTACTGAAGCCACCGACATGTCGCTTTCCAGATCTTCTTATGAATTTCTCCAGTTACCTTTTTCCCTCACCATTTTCTTTTTTGTGTTAAATGCTGTCTTAGATGACAGCTTAATGTGTAGCACACGCAATATTTATTCCTCTTCAGTGTCAGACTGTCTAGCCATCCAAGGGAATACAAAGAATGTCACTTATTAGGATAAAAGCACAAGGGAAGGTAATCAAGGACATATGTAACATCAGCCAATCATGCCCTACTTCAACATCCTCTTCCATTCATAACAATTCGACAATTATTCTGAGAACTCGCTTTTAGGCTGTTTGTGTTCCCCCATAATGGTGGTTTGCATTTATTTAAATAATTTCAAATTGGACACTCACTGTGTCGGGTATGTGTTTGTCAAAACTTTCTATCTTCTGTCAAGGAAACAGCTCGGCGTATAAACATTTCGGGTCTGTATTGAACATTTATTGGTATAACCTGCCGGAGGTATAACCATTATGGAAAAACACTAAAGCATATATTACAAAACAAGTGCTAGATGGTTAAGACACCAGAACAAGTAAAACTGCTTCTAAAAGAGCACTATGTATGAGACAATTATAATAAAACATTTACATATATCTAAAGCATTTCATTGCTTCCCAGGACTGACATTTTACAATAAACCATTGTGGTATTCAGCTTTGTGTCACTCTAAAGTTTTGAAAACGTATAAGACCTATCCCAAGTGCGTTGTGTGCATTTTAACAAAAATGCTGATTTCTTTTATAAACACATACAACATGTATTTATTTCTCCTCTTCAGATTCCCACTTCTGGACCCAGAACTTGGTGTCCAAACTACATAGTGTTGTGCTGATTCTCTGCACTGGGTCACTATGCATTGGATCATCTTGATCTATAGGCCCAGGTTTACCAGTCTATCAAAGACATACTGGCTTAAAGGGGTATTCCAGGCAAAAATATTTTATCCCCTATCTTGATGTCTGATCGCGGGGGGCCTGCTGCTGAGACCCCCCGCGATCTCCCTGCATAGAATGCGGGTGCTGAATCTCCAGTTTCGGAAACCTCCGGGTTTCCGGGACTGGGGACGTGACATCACGCCTTGCCCCCTCCATTCATGGCTATGGGAGGGGGCGTGACGGCCCCATAGACATGAATGGAGGGGGCGTGGCGTGATGTCACGTCCCCAGTCCCGGAAACCCGGAGGTTTCTGAAACTGGAGATTCAGCACCCGCGTAGAATGCGGGTGCTGCAGGGAGATCGCGGGGGGTCTCATCAGCAGGCCCCCTGCGATCAGACATCAGGATAGGGGATAAAATATTTTTGCCCGGCATACCCCTTTAAAGCAACCAATCATAGCTCAGCTTTTACATCTTAGCAAGCTCTGGTAAAACAAAAAGCTGAGCTGTGATTGGCTACTATGGGTCACTTCACCTTTAGTCATATCTTCCGATTATATTGGGCCTCAGGAGTGAGACCAAGTACGATCAAGAGTGGTTTTTAATGACAGTGACTCTTTAACTGCTGGAATTCCAAGCGCTAAGACTAGTGACATTATTTCCTGGAAGACCAAAACAATCAAGGTTACAGCACATTGCAGCCATATATAGGTACTACATAGGTTAGTGTACCTTTTCCTAGCGATCTCTGTGGACAACTGGGCCTTAAATCTGGTTAGGAAGGGAGGAAGTAAACAAAAAACACTATTTCTAACTTTTCTTGCTCACACACAACTATGGGTATAACAGAGCTACGGTCCTTGCTGTCTGGGGCTTCTGGGCTTGGGGACAAGATGTCACGTGCCGGACAGTAGAGACTGGAGCTCTGATTTTTCTGATTGCAGATTTTTACAACTGCAGATCTACAATAGTGGATCTGGTGTGTGTGAGTGAATACACCCTATAGTCAGTTATCAGAACCTAGAAAGAAATTAGTAAAAAGCATGTTGCAATATTTTGATTACATTTTTTGTGCAATATTTTTGGGGCAGCCATATTGCCTGAGCCTCTGCTCTGTTAACAGAATTTTGAGAGATTGCTTTACAGCAGCCACCAGAGGACCATAGGAAACAATAGCTAGGAGCTGTCTCAATTCTAATGAAGACTGCTCTTGGCAGTGCCCTCTGCTTAAAGGGGTACTCCGGTGCTTAGACATCTAATCCCCTATCCAATGGATAGGGGATAAGATGCCTGATCACGGGAGTCCCGCCGCAGGGGACCCCCTGTGATCTTGCACGCGGCACCCCATTTATAATCAGTACCAGGAGCACCCCCTCCCATAGGCTTGCATTCAGGGGCGGAGGCGTGACGTCACACGGGGGCGGAGGCGTGACGTCACACGGGGGCGGAGGCGTGACGTCACACGGGGGCGGAGGCGTGACGTCACACGGGGGCGGAGGCGTGACGTCACACGGGGGCGGAGGCGTGACGTCACACGGGGGCGGAGGCGTGACGTCACACGCCGTCGGCCCTATGGTCGCCGGTAATCAGACTCGGAGCGAACACGCTCCGGGGACTGATTATAAACGGGTTGCCGCATGCAAGATCATGGGGTCCCCAGCGGCGGGACTCCCATGATCAGGCATCTTATCCCCTATCCTTTATATAGGGGATAAGATGTCTAAGCATCGGAGAACCCCTTTAAAGGGGTACTCTGCTGCTCAGCGTTTGGAACAAACTGTTCCAAAAACTGGAGCCGGCGCCGGGCACTTGTGACATCATAGCCCCGCCCCTCATTACATCACGCCCCCTCAAGGCAAGTCTATGGGAGGGGGCGTGATGGCCACCACGCCCCCTCCCATAGACTTGTACTGATGGGGTGGGGCATGATATCATGAGGGGCGGGGCTAGACATCACGAGCTCCCGGCACCGGCTCCAGCATTCAAAACAGTTTGTTCCAAACGATGAGCAGCGGAGTACCTCTTTATGGGTTTATTTTGGCGCAATGCCCCCCAAAAATGTGGTGCAGACACAAATTATGGTACACTGCACCACATTTTGGGACCCACACAGGACAAAAGCAGGTCAGGTTTACAAAAGTAAGTCAGGGCCATTGTTTCTGACTTGAATACAACATTAGGCATCCATTTTTAATAAATAGTCTAAGATTTGAAAGGGTGTATGCATCTCAAAATGCATGAAAAGACAAGTTAAAGCAATCCACAGAAATGCGGCATGCTTTGCACATGCTGATCTAAAACAGTGGTTGGTAACTAAACACAAAGTCCCGGCTGCATATTTACCTTTAAAATGGACATTTCACATTTCTATTACAAGAAATGATAGTATAAAAACAAAATCCATTTGTGATCACATTGGCCGCCAGTTATTTTTAAACAGTTTTTTGTGTCTACAAAAGGCACAAAAAGGTGCAAACGGGGTTAATTTGTGCCTTTTTTGCGCCTTTTGTTTACACATTTCTGCTGATTTTGAGTTGCAATCCACTGATTTTGGCAATACACATGATATGGAAGGGATTTATGAACTGCGCCTTTTTGTGAAAAGGCACAAAAAAAAAGGCGCAAAGCCACTGAAAAGTCTCTAAAACTACACCAGCCCAGACTTAGCTTTGTGGTGTATGTGAAGAGAGAAATTTCAGAAAATGTGACCTGCACAAAATGTATCAAATGCTCTGTGACCATTAATAAATTTGGTGCACCTACACATTACCAGCACACAAAAAATGCTTCACTTACACCTACAATGATTAATGCCGGCCATTGTCTTTATACAAGTCTTCTTACACTCCAAAAGTTTCAGCACTGTAAATGTTGCTAGAAGCTAAAAAATAATAAAAAAGTCACAAAGGCAAGAGTTAAAAAAGTCACACGGATCAATGTAACGGTCGTGTAACAGCACCACCTAGAGGCAGCTGGAGCGGCACTTCTCTCTATCATGCTGATCAGTTCCTTGCAAAACGATGGCATTTCATTAGTGTAATAATAGAAAACAGTGATAAACTATGCTCTGGATTTACAAAAGAGATACTAAACAGATATATGTGCAAATAAAAAAGGGGCATTAAAATTCTTTCCCAAAACCGAAAATTTGCATAACAACTGCATTTACAGGCTTTGGACATAATCCTTTGTAGAGCAGCCAAAATTATTTATCTAAAATTCTCTAATAGGGAACATATGCTGTATATATATATATATCTCCACATTATATTTTTATAAAGGTTGTTTTTTTATATACGTTTTAAAAAGGAGAAAACAGAGAAAACAGAGACGAGTTCACGGTTACCTTTCCTAGTGAATGTAAGTCGCTTGTATAGTTTATCATAAAACCTTCCCCGCAATGTCTGGATTTAACACATTAGTGCTGATATACAAAGACTACACAGAACTATTTGGAAAGAAAGGCTTTGGGACAGTTTCTCCCAAAAAAAAAAATGTAAATCTAATTTATTTACATTTTTACATAAATGTATTTATTCTCCAATTAAGAAATGCAGGAAAGCATCACTGATTTATTAAAGTGAGAAAAATCTTTCTATGGAAAACGCACATATAATCCGTAATTCTTACCAAGTATTATATTTATTTTACTTTATTAGGTGTGAAATTTTATTATAACTTCTATTTCATTTTTTTTTTTATTAAAAAATTTAACTGTTGTAACAAACTTTTTTAGCCTTTCATCTCTACCAGTGTTTTCCAACCAGCGTGCCTCCAGCTGTTGCAAAACCACAACTCCCAGCATGCCCAGACAGCCGTTGGCTGGAGGCAAACTGGTTGGAAAACACTTGGTCTATAGGCATTCTATAGAGCAGTGGTCTCCAACCTGCGGACCTTCAGATATTGGAAAACTACAACTCCCAGCATGCCCGGACAGCCATTGGCTGGAGACAAACTGGTGGGAAAACACTTGGTCTATACGTATTCTATAGAGCAGTGGTCTCCAACCTGCGGACCTCCAGATATTGGAAAACTACAACTCCCAGCATGCCCGGACAGCCGTTGGCTGTCCGGGCATGCTGGGAATTGTAGTTTTGCAACATCTGGAGGTCTGCAGGTTAAAGACCACTGCTATAGAGTGACAGGTCTATGTGAATGACAGAATTTAAAATAACTATATCTTTCTTACTATTTGTAAAATTCATTATTTGTAATAGCTTTTTAAATAAAAAAATAAAATAAAAATAAAATAAAATACATTCAATATATATATATATATATATATATATATATATATATATATATATATATATACACACAAACACACACACACCATATCAACATGTTGTGCATAAAAAAATATATAATATATATATTACTGTGTATTTCTTACATATTGTTTGGTACAATAAAAAGTACTGTCCAACATTAAAGGGGTTATCCAGGAAAAAACTTTTTATATATATATATATATATATATATATATATATATATATATATCTCAACTGGCTCCAGAAAGTTAAACAGATTTGTAAATTACTTCTAATAAAGAAAATCTTAATCCTTTCCGTACTTATGAGCTTCTGAAGTTAAGGTTGTTCTTTTCTGTCTAAGTCCTCTCTGATGACACCTGTCTCGGGAACCGCCCAGTTTAGAAGCAAATCCCCATAGCAAACCTCTTCTAAACTGGGCGGTTCCCGAGACAGGTGTCATCAGAGAGCACTTAGACAGAAAAGAACAACCTTAACTTCAGAAGCTCATAAGTACTGAAAGGATTAAGATTTTTTTTTTTTATAGAAGTAATTTACAAATCTGTTTAACTTTCTGGAGCCAGTTGATTATATATATATATATATATATATATATATATAAAAGTTTTTTCCTGGATAACCCCTTTAATTACACAGTAAAAAAAAGAAAAAACTATTGACTATAATAATAAAAGTACCATGTCAAGAGATAATCAATTTAGGATGTTATGGGGGATATTGGATTTCTTGGACAGATGCGGTGGGACACTTGGCTGCAGTCAGGGCAGGAGAAGGAAACACAACCCTCTAATTAAGACGCAATGTGACAGCTCCGGCCCTGTGCACTTCATTACAAGGGGATGACTGACACTCTCTATTACTCCTGAGGAGTTCACAGACGTACACTGCTCTCTAGAAGTTACATTACTGCCACTCATGTTTGCCTAAGGCTGGGTTCACACCACGTTTTTGCAATACAGTTTTTTTTCAGGTTTTTGATTTAAAAAAAAAAAAAAAAACGGATTCCTCAAAACCCGACTAAACTGTATCAAAACGTGTGTACAAAGTTTTATCTGTATACGGTTTGAGAAGTGATGTCCGGTTGCATCCGTTTTTTAAGAAAAAAACGCATACGTTTTGAACTTTTCACTCCATTATGAATAAAGTTTCACTTGTTTGATTGAAATTCCAAGAAAAAACAACTGTGCAAAGTCAAAAACCATATGGTAAAAACTGGATGGAACTGTACACACATACAGTTCTGTACGGTTCCCATTGACTCCCATGTTAAAAAAAAAAACGTATACGGGTCAATACGGTTTTTCACCTGGACCAAAAACAGTGTTAGACTACGGTTTTCTGTCCAGAAAAAAAAAATGTAAAAAAACGTGTGGTGTGAAAAACTGAGACAACCGTATACAATATGGTGCATACGGTTTTGAATGGAAAGTCTATGGGCACAGTTTTCTGTACAGTTGCATACGTTTTTTTTTGAACCGTATCCAAAAACTGTATAGAAAATCGTGGTGTGAACCTACCCTTACATAAATGTTATTAAAAAAAAATACCCCAAACTTCTATGATGCCCACCAGGTAGGAGATTGCCATTTTACATGCATATGGTGAGGTGTCTGCACCATCAGATGTTACTATTCATTCATAAATATTCCGAAAATAATGAAAAGTGCTTTTTTTTTCTTCTTACTTTGCTGCAAGGAGTTAATCAATTTCTCCAAATACTCTAGAATTTATTCATCAGCTTGTGTCAATTTTTGAAATCCCAAACTGCAACATTTCTCCCCAGCACTTTAAATAGATACAAGAACCATTGCTCCAGGGGCCCCAGATAAATGTCTCAAAACCTGAGGAGCCTGAAAGGAGTTTCCAAGATTGCACATATTAAAGGGGTTTTTCAGGAATTTTTTATTTGACTACAGGGTCTGTAAAGTTAGTGTAGTTCATAATGGCCCTTATTTATCAAAATGTGTGAGAGAAAAAGTGGAGTGATTGTTACACAGCGACCAATCACAGCTCAGCTAGGGAGCTCTGGTAAAGTGAAAGCTGAGCTGTGATTGGTCGCTGTGGGAAAATCCCTCCACTTTTTCTCTCACACAGTTTGATAAATCTGGGCCAATATAGTGTCTGTATCTGTGTTTCATGACTGTCTAACAATTGTGTGATTTGTGCCCCAATGTTTATTTTTATTAGCATACAAAATGACTGTCTTATGTTTTCCCAGGTTGCAGTGCGGCCTGAGACATTACATCCCTAGTCAGGTGTTCAGAGGGGGCCTGTTTTTGCATCAATGGGTTGAAATTTAGGCTAAACTAAACAGGTGTGAAGAACTTAAAGGTGTACTCCGGTGGAAAACATTTTTTTTTTTAAATGTTTTTATTTTTTTTAAATCAATTGGTGCCAGAAAGTTAAACAGATATGTAAATGACTTCTATTAAAAAAATCTTTACCCTTCCAGTACATTTTGGCAGCAGTATGCTACAGAGGAAATTATTTTCTTTTTGAGTTTCTTTTTTGTCTTGTCCACAGTGCTCTCTGCTGACACCTGATGCCCGTATGAGGAGCTGTCCAAAGCAGGAGAAAATCCCCATTGCAAACCTATGCTGCTCTGGACAGTTCCTGACACGGACAGAGGTGTCAGCAGAGAGCACAGTGGACAAGACAAAAAAGAAATTCAAAAAGAAAAGAATTTCCTCTGTAGCATACAGCTGCTAAGAAGTACTGGAAGGGTAAAGATTTTTTTTTTAATAGAAGTGATTTACAAATCTGTTTAACATTCTAGCACCAGATGATTAAAAAAAATGCTTTCCACCGGAGTACCCCTTTAAGGTATATTACTAAGACTTCTTTCACACTGCCACTGTGACACTGAATTTCGGGAATATAGCGCTATATATTCGCAATTACGAATATTCGGTTTTTTTTTTTGTTTTTTTCTTCACAGTACACATCACAGTGATCATCCCTCTCTGCTTCCAGCTTGTGTGGTGTAAAGAAGGCTCTAATACTACTGTGTGAGACTGGCGTGCGAATATTCGCATATGCGAAAATTAGCATATGCAAATTTCCGCATATGCTAATTTTGTATATGCCAATTTTCACATATGTTGATTTACGCATACGCAAATTTTTGCGTATGCGAAAATAAAACGAGAATATAACGAATATGCGAATATTCGCGAATATATGACGAATATTCGTCCATATATTCGCGAATTCGAATATGGCCTATGCCGCTCAACACTATTTACAAATCTGTTTACCTTTCTGGCACCAGTTGATTAAAAATTTTTTTTTAAAAAGTTTTCCACCGGAGTACCCCTTTAAACATCTGTAATTTGAGGAGGGTGGTGGAAATAAGCGACATCAAAATGTAACCCATTTTTACAGTAGCAGAATTACGGTGTCATAAGCACCAAAGAATTAGGGAAGACTATAAACATACTGGTCTGTCTAGATCAGTGTTTCCCAACCAGGGTTCCTCCAGCTGTTGTAAAACTACAACTACCAGCATGCCCGGACAGCCTTTGGCTGTCCGGGCATGCTGGGAGTTGTAGTTTTACAACAGCTGGGGGCACCATGGTTAGGAAACACTGGTCTAGAGTTACCATTAAGGATGATCAATGGTGACGAGATCTGGACTCTTGGATTACTTTGAAGTGGTTCTTCATAAGATCTTAGGAATTCTTGCAATGCATACTTAGTGTATAAAAAGCCTAAATAATGTGGTAGACATACTACTGTGCTGATATATTGTAGAATATAGTCCTTATTATATACAGATGCATGGGAGATTGAGTGCAAACAGCCATATCAATGGCATTGGTCTCAAGTCAGAATATCTGAATGTGATGCCACTTGTTTTTTTTTTCCCAGCGTTCACTGAAAAAAAAAAAAAACGCCAGAAAAAACGCCAGTGCAATTTCCAGCGTCTGACATTTTTTTCTGGCATTTTTGCATTTGAGTTGAAATTGCATTTTTGGCCCCTTTGGCGTTTTTTTTTCAAAATGTGTTGGGTACCAAAAAAAAAAATAAAAAAAATATAAAAAAGGATGCAGTAGGGATGGTAAAAAACGTAAAGAAAATTTTTACTTTTTAGGGTAAGTTCACACGGGAGGATTACCTGCGGAAATTCTGCAGGTAATCCGCCCATGTGAACATAACCTTATGATGAACTTTTAATACATTTTTAATTAAGTGTGTATGTGTGTTTCACTTTTTTTCTCAATTTTTTTTAATTTTGTTATAAAAAAGCAAAAATTTGTTAAATATCATTTTTTCCATCACTACTGTATCTTTATTATTATTATTATTTTTTTTTTTATAGTACTGCACAAAATGTTATTAAAAATGGTATCTCCATCACTTTTTTCGATCGCTAAAGTCCAAAAGAGAATAAAAACTGCCAAAAAAATTCTAAAGTTAAAACCCACATGACGTTTTTCTTGGTGTTTTTCCACTCGCATAGATTTCTATGGGAGAAATACGTAACGATTTCAGGGAGAAAAAACCCACAGGCTCAACATGCTGCGATTTTGCAACGCCGCTGAAAAATGCCAAAATGCCAACATGCTTCGATTTTGCAACAAGGAGCTGAAAAATGCCCCCCAAAAAAGAGTGAAAAAAACACCAAAAGGATTAAAAAAAACGCCAAACTGAAAACCGCCAAGTGGAAAAAGAATCTGGCCGACAAATTTTTAGGGCCGAAATAACGCCATGCGGCAGTGTGAACGTAGCCTTATTTATGTGACAATGGTCAATGTAAAATACGATTTATTTGCCAGTAAAGAGGCATGTATAAATATAACTACAAATAAACAAATGTCTCTCTCTCCTTTGCAAAGGAAGAGTGGTCCAACATTCCGGCTGAGAGGTGTAAGAAGCTTATTGATGGTTATAGGAAGTGACTGATTTCAGTTATTTTTTCCACAGGATGTGCAACCAAATATTAAGTTAAGTGTGCCAATAATTTTGTCCAGCCCATTTTTGGAGTTTGGTGTGACATTATGTCCAATTTGCTTTTTTCTTCCCTTTTTGGTTTACCGTATTTTTCGCCGTATAAGACGCACTTTTTCTTCCCCAAAACTGGGGGGAAAAAGTTGGTGCGTCTTATACGGCGAATACATCCCTATCGCGGCGGTCCCTGCGGCCATCAACGGCCGGGACCCGCGGCTAATACAGGACATCACCGATCGCAGTGATGCCCTGTATTAACCCTTCAGACACGGCGATCAAAGCTGACCGCCGCGTCTGAAGGGAAAGTGACACTAACCCGGCTGTTCAGTCGGGCTGTTCGGGACCGCCGCGATTTCACCACGGCGGTCCCGATCAGCCCGACTGAATAGCCGGGTTAGTGCTTACAGGACACCGTGGGGGACCTTACCTGCCTCCTCGGTGTCTTCTCCATTCAGGGATCCCCTGTATGGCCGGCGTTCTCCTTCCTCGTCATCACGTCGTCGTGTACGTGCGTCGGCGTGCGTAACGACGTGATGGCGGCGACGGCGAGCGAGGATACCCGGCCGGCAGCAGAAACGTTCCGGAGCGACGGGGACACGGCGACAGCGTTGGAGCGACATCCAGGGCAGCGGTGACGGGTCCGGAGCGGCGGGGACACATGAGTATTACCTCCTCCTGCAGTGGTCTCCAACCTGCGGACCTCCAGATGTTGCAAAACTACAACTCTCAGCATGCCCGGACAGCCAACGGCTGTCCGGGCATTCTGGGAGTTGTAGTTTCGCAACATATGGAGGTCCGCAGGTTGAAGACCACTATTGGGTTCAAAATCTTTATTTTTTTTAGATTTTGCCCCTAAAAATTGGGTGCGTCTTATACGCCGGTGCGTCCTATAGGAGGAAAAATACGATAGTTCCAATACACACAAAGGGAATAAACATGTTAATAGCAAAACATGTGTTACTGCAATCCTTTTCTGTGAGAAATACATAATTTTCTTGAAAAAATTCAGGGGTGCCAACATTTACGGCCATGAATATATATATATATATATATATATATATATATATATATATATATACACACACACACACACCTATAACAGTATATCAACTACATGTGCTCTCTGGATTCAACCTACAGTAAAACCTTCAAAATTAAGTGTTTATAGCCATTTTTTGCATTCCGTTTCATTTTCACAGCCCACCATATAACACAGCTGGGATATAAGTGGTGCTGTAGAAATTCAGTGTGAACACGCTTGACCAAGTGCGGGAAAAAGCAATACTTGGAGGCCTTTTCCCAGCCTGCACTGCTCCCAGCTCATAAATAGATCTAAAATACTTCCTCAATCATGTTTTACGAGCAGAGATGCGCAGGGGGTGCTCATTGGCTAGCTGGAGGGAAAAATAGCAACAGCAGGTGTCCAAAACTGTGCCAAAAATGGTTACAAACATCACTCAACTGCATGAGCTTTGATCTTTTTAGTACATTTACACAAATGTCCAGATAAAAAAAAAAAAAAAAAAAAATATATATATATAGCACGCCTACTGCTTCTGAAACAAAACTATACATTAGTATCAGTGTATTTGTGTGTATTCAATTACTTTTTCCAATTTCATATATATATATAATTGGAAAAAGTAATTGAACACACACAAATACACTGATACTAATGTATAGTTTTGTTTCAGAAGCAGAAGGGGTGCTATTGATTAGGGAGAAGACAATAAGACTGAAGACAGCTAATGGCATTCTGGCGTCTCTACAGTAGACCGTCTGTCCGTGAAGGCCTGGGAAGAGTATTTTACACAATTAGGGATATACAGATCTCTTCTATAATAACTCCACAACAGGTGTGACACCTTTAGAGCATGTTCACACATGGAAGATTTGTCGCAATCATTTCTGCAATGTAAATCTGATCAGGGCTGCATCTGCTGCTTGTGATATTTACAAACCTGATTGAGATATGTGGAACAGAAACATTTACACCAACACTGGTCCATGTGAACAGCAGTCTACAAATGGTGTATCAACAGGGGGTGAAAACTAAGTCCTGTTCATAAAAGTCAATGATGTATTTTATCACTGTTAGGTTAGCCATAAACCATACATAACTATCACCTGTATACTCACGCCACCCAATACACACTCAACTTGGCCAACCATGCATGTTTTCTCAGTAGGGAGAGGGTAAGTAAGTTGCTGCCAGGTTTATCTCATGTGAGAATAAAAGGATTAGGCACGTTCATATCAAAAGTGCCAATTTTTCTTTCCCTTGACATCTGCTTAAAGGGGTACTCTGCCCCTAGACATCTTATCGCTTATCCAAGGGATAGGGGATAAGATGTCTGATCGCGGGGGCCATCCGCTCCGTTTAAGATGACTAGTGATGGGGCACCGGAGGCTCGTGGTATCACGGCCACGCCCCCCCCCTTGTGACCTCACATGCGGCCACGTCCCATTCCCATAGATTTGCATTGATGGGGTGTGGTGCAACGTCACAAGGGGCCCGTGACGTCACGAGCCTCCGGTACCACAGCCGGGGTTCTGAAGGATAGGGGATAAGATACCTAGGGGTGGAGAACCCCTTTAGGTTAGAAGTCTGGCACCCTGAAACACATAAGATGGGTGGCCGGATCAGCATAAATCCATCAAATATATATGGTCATCTTCAGTTTGATGAGACACCAAAGTGCACCTTTGATTGTGGATCAAGCTGGGAGACTGGAATGGACTGAAATCTGCGACAAACACTGTACATTTGAATATAGCAAGATAGAAGCACGTGGCGGCACTGCCTAATGTCCCGCAATGTAACAACTGTACCTGGAGAGGTGCCGAGATGTGATAGCCGCAATCCTACCGTCAGTCTTTCGGTGCTCAGTGAACCATGAAGTAGAAGCAAGTGATCACAGCATGTAAAGAGAAAGAATGCTCACGGCCCTCGATGCGCTGACATCATATGTCTTCTTTATTCAGACAAGGGGGATACACAGACATCAGGAGTGGAGACGGGGGAACAGGCCAACGACCGTTACACCGCAAGCACGGCTTCCACTGGAAGGTCCAGTAAATCCAAATCTAGTGTAAATCCAAATCTTTCTCACAGATTGGTGCACAAAGACTCTGCTCACGCTGGATGGAACAGTTGCCAAGGCAACGATCCTGTTCATTAGAAAAGGACTTGGGCACGGAACTCGCTGGGCGATTGTACCGCCCAGAATGTGCTGCGCCCCTGTGCACCAATCTGTGAAACGGGCCCGAGACCAGCTCTGAACTCAGACTTCAAGTGTACGACGACGCTTGCTGTGATAACAAGGAGCTATCCACCCTGTTTCAATCTGCTTCTATGGAATAACTTTCCAGTATTATCTGGGTCTATTTAAGCTGTACAACTTATCACATAGCCTTTCCTAATAATTTATTGGAGGGGGGCCATGTGATATTCATTATTGTTTTGGCTCTCAATCTCTAAATGTTTACTTTTCAGTTTAGAGCACTCGTGCTCTTTGATATTGTGTGGTAATCTTTTTTCTTCCGCAAGGAATTGAAACCATGTGCATATAACTCGAATCACAGAGCAATGGAAACACACAGAGGGGGGTTCAGGACAACTCTGGACAATATTTAGCAGAGGACTGGCCTTGTTCTGGGTAACCGCACATAGGGGTTGCCCCACCATTAAATATTATATTCATTGCATACATCATAATATATTAACAATTCACATGCTGTAAAAAGTTAATCCAGTGGACTGCGGCACCCTCAGTTCAGACTATATAGCACTATGCCCGTCCACCTACTGGTGAACACTCTCACTCAGTTACTCTCCCTTCTGCAAGTTCTCAGTATAACAATTAGAGATGAGCGAACTTGCAGTAAATTCGATTCGTCACGAACTTCTCGGCTTGGCAGTTTTCCTAAATTAGTTCAGCTTTCCGGTGCTCCGGTGGGCTGGAAAAGGTGGATACAGTCCTAGGAGACTCTTTCCTAGGAATGTATCCACCTTTTCCAGCCCACCGGAGCACCGGAAAGCTGAACTAATTTACGCAGGAAAAGTCATCAACTGCCGAGCCGAGAAGTTTGTGACAAATCAAATTTACTGTAAGTTCACTCATCTCTAATAACAATCATCTGTTCATTGCAAAGCAGCCAATAGAAATAGCTTTCTGTCCAGCTTAAGGAGTGCATACTGTAAATTTATAGTATATACCTTTCCTACACTGGATCCCACAATACCTTTCTACAGGAAATGTAAAATAGAACTAAACTGTCCGCTGCAAGAGAGGGAAGGAGATTGATTCTCTTCAGAGCCCAGCAGCACGGATTAGCAGTAGGAGAAAGTGGGCAGAATATGAAAATTATTATTATAATTTTTTTTTTTTATCCACTAGTACTGCATATTAAGAGAGCTATTCCACTTTGAGAGCTGTGAGGCTTCCCCACTAGATGCCTCTCAATATCCTCTATCTGTGTTCTATTTGGTGGTCGTATTGGCCTCTTTCACTGTACAGTTATCACACGGTAGTGTGACGGCCGTTGGGGCTGCCAGGGAAAATAGCAGGAGAAAAAAATACAGCTTGCACCGTCTTTTTCTCCCGTTACAACCGCTGAAAAACAGCAGCACCCGGCGGGCCCTATTGACTATAATGGGGTCCATAGGGACCCACTGTTGCCTGTTGCACCCTGTCAAAATGATGGCTGCTAAACTCGAGGGGGGGGGGACCCTTAATTCATTGTACTGTATGTATTTTATCATAGCTCAGGTTCCCGCTTGCATTTTCATTAGTTGGGACTTTATCCAGCATTAGATATCATGTAGCAGTGTCCGGTATTACTACACCATTTGGACCACCAGCATTGAGACTATGGACAATATTCATCATCTACTGTGGACGGAAATGGGGCTTGTCCTTTCGCCTCTTTCCTTGCCATAATACGTTTGGTTATGTCACGTTGTTTGTTCTTATATGGCAAAATCCAATATAATAGGTTTCAAAGAGAGAGAGCGAGAGCCATAACTTGAATTTCTGTCAAACTGTAAATATTTTTGCTTTACAGAATAGAACTGAACAGAGCTATATTTTTCATATGTTGTCTTTGATTTCTTCATAAAGGAATACTGCAGAGTTAGACACTTATCCCCGATCCTCAGGATTGGGGATAAGTGTCTCATCGCGGGGGGTCCAACTGCTGGGCCCCCCGTGATCTCACGTACTGGGACCTGGCACTGCCACGGCTTTGCATGAGAGAGGTGGGGATGCACGAACGCACTCCCATAGAGACAAATTGAGAGGGGTGTGGGCTCAGTCATGCTGCGGCCGACACGCCACCTGCAGCAGAGCCACGGCCTCGTACAGGAGATCGCGGGGGTCCCAGTGTTTGGACCCCCCGCGATCAGACACTTATTCCCTATCCTACGGATAGATGATAAGTGTGTAACACTGCAGATCTCCTTTAAAACCTAAAGAATTGTGATCAGTTGCAAATTTTCTCATTTCCAATATTCTAAATCAGTATTTCCCCAGCAGTTATTGCAAAACTACAAATGGATGGCTGTCTGGGCATGCTGGGAGTTGTAGTTTTGCAACAGCTGGAGGCACACTGCAGGGTAAATACTGATTTAGATATCGGAAATACAAGAATTAGAATTATGATCAATTGCAAATTCTTTCATCAATGTTAAATAACCCTTAAACACCCGTCACGGCAGTACTTGCCACCGCGGCTATCAACAGGTATATTAAGCTTTGTTGGAATCATCTGTCAATATATTTATGACACACATCGAGTTCTCTGAATGGAAACCAGCAACCCAGGAAGTCATAGCAGCTCCACAAACAGCTGGAAACCATTACGTCTTCTTTGTATACTTGTTAGCAAGTAATCATTACTGGAACCCTAGATCTTTATAAGTCTAGTAACAATATTAGGGGGGGGGGGAGGTTTCATACGCGACATGTAATACAAAATGTGTTGGAGTAAGATGTGTAGGTGTAGGCCTCTTCATAAACTTGGTGCGTCTTTGGCTTCACAGAGATTTTTGCTATAATATACAGCAGTTTCTGGCATAAATGATGGGAGGTGATGCCAACTCTGAAAACTTTACCATGCTTCGTCTGCCAACTCTCATAAATGGCTAAAAGTTGCAAATTTTTGTGCAAATAAAGGCTTACTGAACAGAAATGAACATAGTTTTGCCTTATTAAGACAGTGCTGCCCAAGCTTGTAGTAAAGTCCTGGGAGAAGACCTCTCACGCATTCACATTTCAGGCAGATGCCATCCCCAAGCAGCAAAGCTATATGCTGAACACTCTACCCGGCCATATTAAAGGGGTACTCCGGTGAAAACCTTTTTTCTTTTAAATCAACTGGTGGCAGAAAGTTAAACATATTTGTAAATTACTTCTATTAAAAAATCTTAATCCTTCCAGTACTTATTAGCTGCTGAATGCTACAGAGGAAATTCCTTTCTTTTTGGAACACTGATGACATCACGAACACAGTGCTCTCTGCTGACATCTCTGTCCATTTTAGCAACCATGCATAGCAGATGTATGCTAAGGGCAGCATGGTGGCTCAGTGGTTAGCACTGCTGCCTTGCAGTGCTGGGGACTTGGGTTCAAATCCCACTAAGGACAACAATAAATAAAGCATTATTATTCTTATAATAACGTCAGCAACTGTGGTCGTGATGTCATCAGAGAGCATTCCAAAAAGAAAAGAATGTCCTCTGTAGTATTCAGCAGCTAATAAGTACAGGAAGGATTAAGATTTTTTAATAGAAGTAATTTGCAAATATGTTTAACTTTCTGCCACCTGTTGATTTAAAAGAAAAAAGGTTTTCACCGGAGTACCCTTTTAAAGAGAGTGCGCCTATATTATCTCTACAAAACACGCTCTGTAGAAATAAGTGCACTTCATTACATGAGAAGATATAGGACGCAGCAACACAACTATAGCTGTATCAAAAAGTCTCCTATCTTTATTCCATCAGAGAGTAGATAAAAACATGTACCAATAAACGAGCAGGGAAGAGACAAAACCAAAGACAAAATGAAGATAGGAGGTAAAAGGTATAACAGCCGTTTCGTACCCATAATGCACTTCTTCGGACAACCTCAAGCGGACTCACAAAACAGGTGCATTATAAACAATTAGGGGGAGGGACCCAAATCACTGACCTACACATTTAAAAGCAGATAAATCTAAATCCAAAATACACCCAGTATAACATAAATGCAACAAATAGCAAAATATATTACAAAGAAATTTTAAGTACATGAAACTACTACAGGAATGAGCAAAATAAGTTGGCATCAGGGGACGTATAAAGCCTGTATGTACACCCGCATCCCTTGGGTTGCGGGTGTACAGGCAATTTGCCCCTTCTCACTTTTACTGACAAATCTATTCACTTCATTCATTTCGTGTGCGATGCGTTATATTTTGTTCTTTCAGACACGGCGTGGATTGGTTCAGGCAGAAGGTAGGCACCCCAATGGGCACACCTCCATCATGCACTTTTGCAAACCTGTTCCTCGCTTAATAAATACAAATTATTCTAAACCAGATATCTTTGACCTTTGAGCCCCATTTACTTTTAATACATTGTCCCTTTTTTTTACACCGTGGGTATAGGTGTTTGTTGGGTCGCTCGGGTCTTTAGTGACGGTCAGATAGACAGGAGCCTCTCCATTGTGTTTATATAATTTACAAATCAGTTTAACTTTCTGGCACCAGTTGATTTAAAAAAAAAAAGTTTTCTGGACACTAAGGGGGGGGGGGGATTTATCAAAACCCATCCAGAGGAAAAGTAGCCGAATTGCCCATAGCAACCAATCAGATTCTTTCATTTTTTTCAGAGGCCTTTTCAAAATTTAAAGACGGGATCTGATTGGTTGCTATGGGCAACTCAGCAACTTTTCCTCTGCACAGATTTTGATAAATCTTCCCCTTATAATATTGTGGAAGATGAGGAGCTCCAAGTGGAGGGCTATCGCAAGAGCACAGAAAGATGCAACCTTTCTTCGCACCCTTCAGTAAAAAAAAAAAAGCCATCCCATGCAGTCAATTCATAAGACTTTAATGGATTAACATCAATATCAAAACATACCATAAACAGGGTGACAGGCTGAGTATTACATTACTCGCTCGCCGGTACCCGGAGGACATTAAAGGGGTTCTCCGGTGCTATCTCCAAAGGATAGGGGATAAGATGCCTGATCGCGGGAGTCCCACCGCTGGGGACCCCAGTGATCTTGCACGCGGCATCCGATTTGTAATCAGTCCCCGGTAGAAACACCTTGCTAAAACCGAAGAAAAATAATATAAATGTATCCAGGTCAGGAGAGATATGACCACATTTAAAAATACTATTTTAAATAAGGTCATTAAAATAAAACCAATTCATAAATATTGGTTTATGCTAAAAGACGACCCAGATTTAGGTCTGGTAGACAATAATAAACCAATAATCACATTTCGTAGGAACAAAGCCATTTCTGATTTTCTGAAAAGATTAACTAGAGTGCGTCTTAAAAACAGACCTATTAATGACAACTGGCTTAGCAGAGCCATGCCTAGAGGAAACTTTCGCTGTGGGCAGTGCTCCTTTAGCCATTTGAACTTATGTGCTAGTGAATTATGCATGGAAAGTAATACTATCATAGCTCAGCGTTTGGAACAAAATGCTTAAACACTTAGAGTCGGTAGCTTGTGATGTCATAGCCCCACCCCCTCATGATGTCATGCCACGCCCCCTCATGATGTCATGCCCCACCCCCTCAATGCAAATCTATGGGACGGGGTGTGATTGCCGTCACGCCCCCTCCTATAGACTTGCATTGATGGGGCGCGGTGTGACATCATGAGGGGGCGAGGCTATGATGCCACGAGTTACCGGCGCCGGCTTTAAGCGTTCGGAACATCTTGTTTCAAATGCCGAGCAGCAGAGTACCCCTTTAAAGGGGCATTCCATGGAAAAACTTTTTTTTTTCCCCATATTAACTGGCTTCAGAAAGTTAAACAGATTTGTAAATTACTTCTATTAAAAATGTTTAATCCTACCAGTACTTATCAGCTGCTATATACTACAGAGAAAGTTCTTTTTTAATTTCTTTTTTTTTTCTGTCCACAGTGCTCTCTGCTGACACCTCTGTCCATATCAGGAACGGTCTAGACCAGAAGCAAATCTCCATAGCACACCTATGCTGCTCTGGACAGTTCCTGATACAGAGGAGTCAGCAGAGAGCACTGAGGACAGGAAAAAAAGAAATCCAAAAACAAAAGAACTTTCTCTGTAATATACAGCTACTAAAAAGTACTGGAAGGATAGAGATTTTTTTTATAGAAGCAATTTACAAATCTGTTTCACTTTCTGGCACCAGTTGATAACAAAAATTTTTTTCCACCAGAGTACACCTTTAAGCTGTTCTTTTCTGTCTGACCACAGTGCTCTCTGCTGACACCTGTCTGTCTGTCTGTCTCAGGAACTGTCCAGAGTAGCATCAAATCCCCACAGCAAACCTCTCCTGCTCTGGACAGTTCCTGAGACAGACAGACAGGTGTCAGCAGTGAACATTGTGGTCAGACAGAAAAGAACTTAACTTCAGCAGCTGATAAGTACTGGTAGGATTAAGATTTCTTAATATAAGTAATTTAAAAATCAGTTACATTTTCTGGAGCCAGTTGATATGAAAAAAAAATGTTTTTTCATGGAATACCCATTTAAAGATATGATTAGCTGTAAAAGTGACTAACTAGTATACTGCATGGTTTTTCCATGTGTTTATTACTATATAGGTAAGACTACATAGACTACTTGGGTTCGGGATAACCTACCTAATTACCTCGGGCACATATTAATTATGAAGGTCAGTGAAGCCTCATGTTCTTCTTACATCTAAGGCTTCACAAAGTTTAGAGACACTTCTGCCGTCAGATGACATTAAAGAAAAAAAAAAAGTATCAATAATTGGTATGGAAAAGTACTTGAAAAAAAAAAGTATCGGTACTCAAACACTGTCTAAAAAGCAAAAATGCTATCAGTAGAGATGAGCGAACTTACAGTAAATTCGATTTGTCACGAACTTCTCGGCTCGGCAGTTGATGACTTTTCCTGCATAAATTAGTTCAGCTTTCAGGTGCTCCGGTGGGCTGGAAAAGGTGGATACATTCCTAGGAGACTCTTTCCTAGGACTGTATCCACCTTTTCCAGCCCACCGGAGCACCTGAAAGCTGAACTCATTTATGCAGGATAAGTCATCAACTGCCGAGCCGAGAAGTTTGTGACGAATCAAATTTACTGTAAGTTCGCTCATCTCTAGTTATCAGGACATCCCTAGTGGGCATCTATAAAGTGTTAAGATAAGGAGGATCCCCCATTTATGGAATTTCAAAAGAATATGTCATAAAGGTTCGATTGTTTGGTCAGATCACCGGATACCAACCAATTACTAAAAAGTCCACTATACCAATCTTTCTCAGACTCTAAGCATTTGCTGTAGAGCAACACACTTTCAATCCAAAAGTACAGCCTAGATCCACAGGTCTTGCAAAAATTCCATATTATTGGGAGAAAGGGAAATGATGTGTGTCAGGGTAGGATAGGAAAACTGTAGCCATGGATGACCGGGCTGCCTCCTCATGCACTGCGTATGAACTGACACTACAAGTATTTCAGGGTATCCCAATAGTGACCCAGCTCATCGACTCCACATCTTTGGCATTTTACTATCACAGTAAATGTTTTATGTGAGTATGTAAAATACACATTTCAAATAACCTGTATTTACACACACTCGCATAACTAGCAATGGACATTTTCCTTTTCATCTTGAGAGCTGCAGTGCCAATAAGATCTAACAGGAATGAATGGATTCAATAGAAATCATTAGGCCTGCTGGCCTGTCTGCACAGATAATTACACTTTTGGCTACAAACCTACAGTTTTATTTGCTGCAGAGAATTTGATGTTTGTAGCCAAAAGAGTACATAAAAGCAGCGCTGGTTTAACCCTTCCAGTGTGAGAACACCCTCGGTAACCCCTTCCCACACCATGAAGTAACTGTACAGCACGGGACGGAATAACAAAGTGCTGCGATGTTAAGGTACATAGCAAGAATGGAGTAAGGACGGACGCTGTGTACGTCACCGGCAGTGGGTGGCCGTTGTACAGCCGACATCCTGCTGCAACATCAACAGCGCCTGTGGCATCTTGGTGGTCAGTCAGATGAAAAGGCTCCTTCTGTCATCTCAAATGCACCCTGCAAACCCAATTAAAGGGTACAGGAGTTGTCATGGCAACCAAACAAAAATTGTTCTGGCTGTATGCCTGTTTATTATTGACAGGCAAAAATGTATTGTATAGTAAGGATTAAAAGAATAGTTTTTTAATCCTTTCTTTTTGTGATTTAAAAAACGTAGTACAGTTTGAAGAAGTTTTCACCATATACAATTGGTTTATCTTGCAGATATAAAGGAAAAAAAGACAAGAAAAAAACGACGAAACACATGATACTGTTGCAATCATAACAACCTACAGTCATGGCCGTAAATGTTGGCACCTCTGAAATTTTTATAGAAAATAAAGTATTTCTCACAGAAAAGAATTGCAGTAACACATGTTTTGCTATAAACTTATTGGAACTAAACCAAAAAAGGGAGGAAAAAAAGCTAATTGAACACAATGTCACACCAAACTCCAAAAATGGGCTGGACAAAATTATTGACACCCTTTCAAAATTGTGGATAAATAAGATTGTTTCAAGCATGTGATGCTCCTTTAAACTCACCTGGGGCAAGTAACAGGTGTGGGCAATATAAAAATCCCACCTGAAAGCAGATAAAAAGGAGAGAAGTTCACTTAGTCTTTGCATTGTGTGTCATAGTGTATGCCACACTAAGCATGGACAACAGAAAGAGGAGAAGAGAACTATCTGAGGACTTGAGAACCAAAATTGTGGAAAAATATCAACAATCTCAAAGTTACAAGTCCATCTCCAGAGATCTAGATTTGCCTTTGTCCACACTGTGCAACATTATCAAGAAGTTTGCTACCCATGGCACTGTAGCTAATCTCCCTGGGCGTGGATGGAAGAGAAAAATTGATGAAAGGTGTCAACGCAGGATAGTCCGGATGGTGGATAAGCAGCCCCAAACAAGTTCCAAAGATATTCAAGCTGCCCTGCATGCTCAGGGAACATCAGTGTCAGCGCAAACTATCCGTCGACATTTAAATGAAATGAAACGCTATGGCAGGAGACCCAGGAGGACCCCACTGCTGACACAGACATAAAAAAGCAAGACTACATTTTGCCAAAATTAACTTGAGTAAGCCAAAATCATTCTGGGAAAGCATCTTGTGGACAGAGGAGACCAAGATAGAGCCTTTTGGTAAAGCACATCATTCTACTGTTTACCGAAAACGGAATGAGGCCTACAAAAAAAAGAACACAGTACCTACAGTGAAATATGGTGGAGGCTCAATGATGTTTTGGGGTTGTTTTGCTGCCTCTGTCACTGGGTGCCTTGAATGTGTACAAGGCATCATGAAATCTGAGGATTACCAATAGATTTTGGGTCGCACTGTACAGTGTCAGAAAGCTGGGTTTGCGTCCAAGATCTTGGGTCTTCCAGCAGGACAAGGACCCCAAACTTACGTCAAAAAGCACCCAGAAATGGATGGCAACAAAGCGCTGGAGAGTTCTGAAGTGGCCAGCAATGAGTCCAGATCTAAATCTCATTGAACACCTGTGGAGAGATCTTAAAATTGCTGTTGGGATAAGCCACCCTTCCAATAGGAGAGACCTGGAGCAGTTTGCAAAGGAAGAGTGGTAGAACATTCCGGCTGAGAGGTGCAAGACGCTTATTGATGGTTATAGGAAGTGACCAATTTCAGTTATTTTTTCCAAAGGGTGTACAACCAAATATTAAGGTAAGGGTGCCAATAATTTTGTCCAGACCATTTTTGGAGTTTGGTGTGGCATTATGTCCAATTTGCTTTTTTTCCTTCTTTTTTGTTTAGTTCCAATACAGACAAAGGGAATAAACATGTGTATAGCATAACATGTGTTACTACAATCCTTTTCTGTGAGAAATAGTCAGTTTTCTTGAAAAATTTCAGGGGTGCCAACATTTACAGCCATGACTGCATATAACAATGAACATGTTGTTCTGGCACCACATAAAGGTTAAAAAAATAAATAAATTAAAAAAAATGTTATTTAAAATTACTTTTCCAATTCTAACATAATAAACATATGCCAAAATATTTATAGAACCATAAAAGACTTGGAGGATAAAACAATCCCACATATGGCTGTATCAATGAACAACAAAAACAAAATTATGGTTCTTAAAATGTAGTGTGTACTTTTTACATGAAACGAGCTACTACTGTACAAAACTTTAAAAACAAAAATTTGTATATTAACCCCTTAAGGACTCAGCCCATTTTCACCTTAAGGACGCAGCCAATTAAATTTTTTTGTTTTTCCTTCTTGCCTTCTAAAATTCATAACTCTTTTATATTTCCATTCCCAGACCCATATGAGGGCTTTTTTTTTTTTTTTTTGCGTGACCAGTTGTACTCTTTTTACCCTAAAATGTATGGTAAACCCCCCCAAAAAAATTTTGTGTAAGGAGATTTAAACGAAAATCATAGTTTTGCAAATTTGGGGGGTTTCATTTTTGCGCTGTACACTTTACAGTAAAAAATACATGTTTTCTTTACTCTCTGGGTCAATACGATTAAAATGATACTTTTCTATTATTGTACTGCTTTTAAAAAGTCTCAAACTTTTTATTACAAAAACAGTAGGTTTAAAATTGCCCTATTTTGACCACGTCCATCTTTCTTATTTTTCTGTATCCAGGGATTTAAGAGGGCTAATTTTTTGTGCCATGATCTTTGGTACCAGATTTGCGTATATGTGACTTTTTGATCGCTTTTTATTTTAAAAAAATTGCAGTTTGATGCGACATAAAAGCAGAAATGTTTTACTTTTTTTACGTTTATGCCGTTCGCCGCAGGTGATCATTAACATTATATTTTATAGTTCGGACATTTACAAATTCACTGCGTATACGCCAGGTAACAACGCACCCTTACAATGATAAAACAGGTGCAGATGAATAAATATATATAATATATAAAATATAAGGTTTTTCTTTACAGTCACACTCGCTGTGAATCATGATCAATGTAAATTCAAGTATTTTCCAGGGAGGTATTACAAAAGATCTACCGGTACTTAATCACAGAATTTCCTAAAAGCAGCATCTATTTTGGCCAACTTCAGATCCTACTAAGTTTGTCTCTATAAGTGGTAAACAGCAGCATTTAAAACCGCAGCCACCAGGCCCTTCCATCACTGTCACCATTTAATATCCCCCCAAGAACAGCCCCAGACAAAGCAGTGAACACCACTCGTATTCGTTCCATCTGTTGCAGGGAGAGACAGACTAATAGGCAGGTATTTCATCCGTTACCTGGTAGTTTCATGCCTGTACAGCCATGTCTGTGTGTTTTACACACTTGTCTGACAGAAGAATACAGGACGGTGACAACTCACCACTTGTTTTTCTTGCGGATGTAATCTTTTTCCGAGAGGTTGACTAGATAGATCATCGGTTTGGAGGTCAAGAACAAGTATTTATTTAGTACTTCAATCTGGAGGAATGATAGAAAATTTTATTTTGTAAATAAATATATGAAAGAACATTTTAATTATCAGTATAACTGTATCAGGTCTTTAGAAGCTGCAGAAGTGTTTTCTGCTTAAGGGTAGGGTCACACGTAGCATATTTTGTTGCATATTTTCTGATTTTGCTACCCATTGACTTCAATGGATAAAAAAAATACATAGCAGCAAATAAGCAGCAAAATACGGCACGTGTGACCCTACCCTAAGGTTACATTCACACGTACAGGATCCGCTGCATCAACTGGCTCCAGAAAGTTAAACAGGTTTATAGATTACTTCTATTGAAAAATCTTAATCCTTTCAGTACTTATGAGCTGCTGAAGTTGAGTTGTTCTTTTCTAAGTGCTCTCTGATGACATTTGTCTTGGGAACTGTCCAGAGTAGAAGCAAATCCCCATAGCAAACCTCTTCTACTCTGTGCAGTTCCCGAGACAGACAGATGTCAGCAGAGAGCACTGTTGTCAGACAGAAAAGAACAACTCAACTTCGGCAGCTGATAAGTACTGGAAGGATTAATATTTTATTAATAGAAGTAATTTACAAGTCTGTTTAACTTGCTGGAGCCAGTTAAAAAAATATATTATATATATTCCTGGAATACCCTTTTAACTTTAATAGGTAATCTGTTATCAGATTTTTCCATATTTAATGCATGGCAAGGCATTATACATGGTCAAATCTTCTTATTTACCTTGCCCTGGAGACGTTCCTGCTGGCAGCAATGGTGAGGATATGAAAATTGAAAGGTGTTCCCTGCCGGCCCGTAAGTAGTCCCCTGATGGCGAAGCCATCCTCTGCTTGGGTTGTCATCATACCCCCTTGGCCATAGTCACCGCTCTGCTCCCTAAGCAAATGGAGCAGAGCAATGACACGGGAAGTGCTCGGGCTGTCAATCAGGCTGAGGAGGCGTTATTACAGCCAAAGCAGAAAAGACTAGTCAAGGATGGCTCCCCACCCAGGGGACTACTTACGGGCGGGCGGGCGGGCGACACCTTTCACACTGTATTTTCTCACCATCGCTTCCAGCAGGAATGTCTCCCGGGGCACGGTGAGGAAGAAGATTGTACCATATAGAACATGTTGGCACACGATATATATGGTAATCATATCTCATAGACGGCAACGCATTTTCAAGTGGAACTCACATGTCTATTTTTTCTGCGCATTCTGGAATCGGAAATTCCGCCATGTCTTTTATTCTATTGTTTCAGGCTGCTTTATGTTCATTTTCATAAGGACAGGATTTTGATATTTCTGGTCATGAACCATACAGGTAGAACTACACTATGAGCACAAAGTCATCGTCGTCGTCTCACTCCGTATGTAATCAAAATTGTCGTGTCGTGCTGACTGGTTATCAGCTAGATGTGAACAGGATCTCACTATATCACTTAAATTGTACCTGACATTTAAAAATGTTGATCAGTCAGGGCCTCAGTGCTGAGGCCACCACCGATCATCAGAATGATTAGGGAGCAGCACGTGGTAGCGGTGTCCACTCCTTGGCTTTCAGTGTTCTCCATTCTGCTTTACTTGAAGGCCTTACAGGGGTATTTCGGTGGAAAACATATTTTTTTCTTTTTTTTTTAATCAACCGGTGCAAGAAAGTTAAACAGATTTGTAAAGGGAATCTTTACTTTTTAGCAGCTGTATACTACAGAGGAAATTCTTTTCTTTTTGAATTTCTTTTTTGTCTTGTCCACATTGCTCTCTACTGACACCTGATGCCCGTATCAGGAACTTTCCACAGCAGGAGAGAATCCCCATTGCAAACCTATGCGGCTATGGACAGTTCCTGACACGGACAGAGGTGTCAGCAGAGAGCACTGCGGACAAGTCAAAAAAGAAATTCAAAAAGAAAAGAATTTCCTCTGTAGCATACAGCTGCTAAAAAGTACTGGAAGGGTAAAGATTTTTTTAATAGAAGTAATTTACAAATCTATTTAACTTTCTGGCACCAGTTAATTAAAAAAAAAAGTTTTCCACCAGAGTATCCCTTTAAAGACTTCTAATGTAGCAGGGCGGAGATCACTGCAGGCCGGCACCAAAAACGAGGACAGATTTTAAAATGTCAGAAATTGTTTTTTAATGACAGGGAAACTTCACAGGGGTTAGCCCAAGTTTTTGAGCCTACAGGATAGGTAAAAAGAATGTGATTTGGGTGGGGGCTTCTGACTGTTGAGACCCCACTAATCTTAAAGGGGTACTCGCGGGAGTCCCGCCTCTGTGGCCCCCAGGGATCATGCACGCGACACCCCGTTTGTAATCTGTCCCCGGAGCGTGTTCGCTCCGGGACTGATTACAGGGACCACCGGGCTGGCGGCATATGACGTCACGCCTCCGCCCCCATGTGATAGCTGTCAAGCCCCCTCCCGTAGGCTTGCATTGAGGAGCGGAGCGTGACGTCACATGGGGGCGGAGGCGTGATGTCACACGCCGCCGGCTTTGTGGTCATCGGTAATCAGACCCGGAGTGAACACGCTCCGGGGACTGATTACAAACGGGGTGCCATGTGCAGGATCCCGGGGGTCCCCAGCGGCGGGACTCCCGCGATCAGGCATCTTATCCCCTATCCTTTGGATAGGGGATAAGATGTGTAAGCACCGGAGAACCCCTTTAAACGGGTACTCTGCTGCTCAGTGTTTGGAACTAAATTTTCCAAATGCTTAGAGCCGGCATCGAAAGCTTGTGACGTCATAGCCCCGCCCCTCATGATATCACGCCCCACCCCCTCAATGCAAGTCTATGGGAGGGGGCGTGACGGCCCTCCCATAGACTTGAATTGAGGGTGTGGGGCGTGCCATCATGAGGGGCGGGGCTATGACGTCACAAGCTCCCGACGCCAGCTCTAAGCATTCGGAACATTTTGTTCCAAACTCTGAGCAGTGGAGTACCCCTTTAATGTTAAATTTACTGCAATGTGACTTATATACACCAGAATATCTGAACATGATAGAAATGTTATACAATAGCCGACAGATGCATGGGAGAGTATTCTGATGAAACTATAAAATGTTTAAAAAATTCAAACAAAAAAGAAATAATAGATGGAAAGGAAAAACACAGAAAATGGTTGTCCTAGTGGAAGAACATGTTTAGCAGTGCTGAATGGATTTCTGGATGGTATAAAGCATTACATAGCATTAATAATGACTGCACTGACTACAAGTGATCCACTACAATATTTATGTAACCCTTCCATTCAGTATAGCTGACACTGTCAGAAGGAAATGTAACCACAATACTTTTTAGCACTGAACATTCTAAATCGTAATTGGACATGCTTTCACTTATGGTAATGTGTATGAATGAATATGTATGATGTAGTGACATCCTATAATAGGTAAAACAATCACTGCAGCATATCAATAATTCTCATAGGAATCACTTTCATCCTTGAAAAGAATTTACAGTGAAACTGCTTAACAGTGTCTTAGCTCTGTCTTAAAAAAATGTTTTTGCAAACATGTAACACGATATGGGAACCTGGATGTAAAAAACGTTAAGATGTAAAATTAGCTACACTGTTCAGATTTTTAATGTGGAGGATAAAAACCTACCAAAGTCCCTTACATTTTTATATGAACACCACATTCAGCAGCATTGTACAGAGATGCTCACTATGGTTCCTATCCCCTTTGGGGCTGTCAGTCTAAATTCCAAATCAAAGAGGACCTTTGGCCAACCCCCAAAAATAAGATTTTTACTGTTGTCAAGGGGGTACTGCGGTGGAAAACATGAAAAAAAATGTTTTTATATCAACTGGCTCCAGAAAGTTAAACAGACTTGTAAATTACTTCTATTAAAAAAATCTTAAACCTTACAGTACGTATCAGCTGCTGTATGCTCCACAGAAAGTTGAGCTGTTCTTTTCTGTCTGATCACAGTGCTCCCTGCTGATACCTCTGACTGTATCAGGAACTGTACAGAGTAGGCGCAAATCCCCATAGCAAACCTCTCCTGCTCTGGACAGTTCCTGACATGGACAGAGGTGTTGGCAGAAAGCACTGTGGTTAGACTGGAAAGAACTATATTACTTCCTTTGTAGCATACAGCAGCTTACCGTATATACTCGAGTATAAGCCGAGTTTTTCAGCACGATTTTTCGTGCTGAAAATGCCCTCCTTGGCTTATACTCGAGTGAACTCTCCTTCTGTCAATCCCTACTCAGTGGTCTTCAACCTGCGGATCTCTAGATGTTGTAAAACTACAACTCCCAGCATGCCCGGACAGCCATCGGCTGTCCGGGCATGCTGGGATTTGTAGTTTTGAAACCTCTGGAGGTCCGCAGGTTGAAGACCACTGCTGCCTGAAGACCACCTTGCCTTGACGATGACGCACAGGGACGCGTACGTCCCTGTGCGTCGTTGTCAAGGCAACATCACTAGTCCGGGGCAAGCCCGGAGCGTGGAGAAGAGGGCCCCCCGGTGAAAATGGACAGTCCGCAACGACTAACCCACCCCACCGGACGGTCCCTGAAGCATAGATGGCCCGGACCAGCTCACCCTTCCTTCCCACCGAGGGGAGGTGAGTAGAAAACGAAAGGGGGGGGGGGGTCTGGATGATGACGAATGCCGCAATGGTCTTGCACCTGCGGACCACCAGAGGTTTCAAAACTACAACTCCCAGTATGCCCGGCATGCTGGGAGTTGTAGTTATGCAACATATGGAGGTCCGCAGGTTGAAGACCACTGATGAAGGGATTGACAGGCGGTGATGATGGGGGGGGGGGTGATGATGACAGGGGTCTGGATGATGACATGGGGGGATGATGTATTTCCCACCCTAGGCTTATAGTCGAGTCAATAACTTTTCCTGGGTTTTTGGGATGAAATTAGGGGCCTCGGCTTATATTTGGGTCGGCTTATACTCGAGTATAAGTACTGGAAGGATTAAGATTTTTTAATAGAAGTGATTTACAAATCTGTTTAATGATTAACTTTCTGGGACCAGTTGATTTGAAAAACATTTTTTTTCTACTGGAGCTTATGGTGTCCTGATCTAACGGTTTATACTGTCTTGATACACCTCTGCATTTCTGAGATTTGTGGGTTTATAGTTTGTCCGAAAAGTTTGTCTGAAGCCTCGAACAGGAGATCCTTTGTATAGGGGATATGTTTAAATAGAATGGAGTTCCCCCTTTAACCTCTTCATAATGCAGCTCATTTCTATTTTTTGCATTTTTTCTTTCTTGCCTTCTAAAAGCCATAACTACATCTACAGAGCCATATGAGGGTTTGATTTTTGCAGGACCAGTTGTACTATGTAATAATGGAGAGATCCCACAGCACCTGTAGACTGTGTGAAACTCCAATATGGATGGGGGATGCACATTGATATGTTAGTAATGCCTTTAACCGATCCAAAATGATTCCAGAATAGAAAATCCAACAGCATCCACTTGAAGTTCAAAATGTCAGATTACTTGAAAGCCAATAAAGTTACACGTCAAACTTAAAGTTGATCTTTTATTGTAGAGTCAACTATCCTTTGTAGTGACACCTTCATTTTACCATTAAATGTGCAGCAAAAAAAAATGAAAAAAGAATGGGAGGTGAAATTGAAAAAAAAAAAAAAAAAAAAAGCAAATTTTCTAATTTGGGGGGCTTATTAAGCAGTGTACTTAGAGTAAAAATGACATGTTAACTTTATTTTGTAGGTTCAGTACGATTACAATGATACCTAATTTATATTATTTTACAACTTAATAAATAATAAAATAAATATGCTAAAAATCACTAAATTTTTCCATCTACTGTATGATTTTTTTTTATTTATACTGTGATCTGCAGTCATTACTTTTTTTTTTGGGGGGGGGGGGTCGCTTTTTTGTTTCTATGATATGACAAAAAAATCTTTAATTCACTTATGCCGGATCATTCGCCATGGTGGTACAAATTATGTACATTTTTTATTTACTTTTCCAAAGAAAAAAAGAGGATGGATTTTTATATGTATAAACTTAATTTATAAAATTGTACAGCTTTTAAGTTCCTCTAGGGAACTTTTGTGAGCAATCAATATATAGATCAATAGATTGCTTAAGATAGGTTCACACTATGTTCCTCATAATCATATCCGTTGGCATCCCGCCAAAAACGGAATGCTGACTATAGTGTTAACGGGAGCAGCAGATCTCATTTACTTCTATGGTCAAATGGAGTCACCTAGTAAGTCCTTTCATGATGTATCCACCATTTCGAATGCGCAAGTGCAACTGTTTTTGAGTCAGCATAAAATAGCGGATACGTCTCCAACGGAGTGTGAACCGAGCCTTACCCTGATCAATGTAATGCTATTGCATTACACTAATCAGTGCAACTGGCTCTCTGCTGTACCAGCCTGCCTGAAGCAGGATGTATGAGCAGCTCTAGTGTGGCAGGCACGAAGGTCAAGTGAAGGCGTCCAGCTAGTAACTAATCAGCACCCTGCACTTACACTGGACACCCAACAGGTACAGCATTGGTAATTTAGCTTTTTAAATGCTCACATTCAATCGCTATAGATTGTGGCATTTAAAGTGTTAATCACGGGTTAAGCGGGATCGTTGCCAGCACCCAGTTCTCACTGGGTATGAATCGCTCTCAGCATGTTAGCGCATTTCATACACCCCCCAAGGAGGACCAGGTATGTTAATATGTGGGAAGGGGTAAATGTTTTCTCCATTTTCTCTTATTTTGTCTCCTATAATAATTAAAACTAACAAATATATAAAGAAATCTCTTCTATGTGGTCCCAGGAGATTATCCATCATCCCCCTCCTTAAAGGGGTACTCCGCTATAAACATGTTATCCTCTATCCAAAGGATAGGGGATAAGATGTTAGCTCGCGGGGGTCCCACCGCTGGGGATCTCTGCTGCGGCACCCCAGTCATCCTGTGAACGGAGCGAACGCCGCTCCATGACCTACGATTGGCAATGCTGGCTGCCACGTCCCCTCCATTCATGTCTATGGGAGAAGGTGTGACGGCTATGGACTAGCCCTCATGCCCCCTCCCATAGACATGAATGGAGGGGGCGTGGCGTGACGTCTCGAACACGGAAGCTGCAAGCTTCCGTGTTCCGGATGCTGACGCTGCCGAACTGGAGATCGCTGGGGTCCCCAGCGGCGGGATCCCTGCGATCTTACATATCCCCCTATCCTTTGGGTAGGGGATAAAATATTTACAGCGGAGTACCTCATTAATGTTCTGGTTGGGCTGTAAGATACTTAGCTGCAGCAGGAGCCTCTCCCCTTTACTTTGTAAGCAATACTGATTAGAGGCAGATACTGAAATTTTTTGATTGTACATTTATTTTTTTATTTCAGCTTTTTGTGCATTATTATAGGGGCAGATGTCTTGCCTGTGTTGCTTTTAGCATCATTTACAGATATGCTTTACAGCAAACCCCATGGACATAGGCACAATAGTCTGGAGAAGACCCTTTCCATTTGTATGGGATAAGTTAACCCTTGTGTCCTCTGCAGAACTGTTCTAAGCCTTTCTGTGAGAGAAATCACTGCAGACATCACTTTACTGTTATCACGTCTTTTTAGCCTTAGTGCTCCTTTAAGAGAGTCAATAAATGGTGTTGACACAGTATGAATGTTAACGTCTGTGTGGTCAAGAAACAAATGAGCATTTCTCACAACAATAGTAAACATCAATGCAATGATAAAAACAGATACTGTACCTCCTTGTCATTCCAGTCATGGTAATAGCGGACATGATTCTTTTCATCTATAACCCAGGATTTCACTTTGCACATTATGTCCTAAAGAGAAAATTAACAGAGAAACAGAAAAACTAAATCATTAAAATGAATGACAAGCTAAAATCTCAGCGTGACACCACAGGCACAATCATTTGTCTCAATAAATTTAGTTTGGCAAAATATATAAAATACCGGCAGAAATGTATCACAAGCCTTAGAAAGAAACATTAACTATGTAGCTAAACTTGTAACTTTTCAGATTCATGACAGTTCAAAGGAGATTACAATAAGATTTAACTGGAAGGACCACAAAAGCCAAAACATGAGAACTATGGTGGTTCTAAAATTCACACATTCTATCACATATATCAAGCTGAAGACATTTGAGTGAAGAGAGAAGAGGAAACTCTGGTTATCAATCAAAATATTCAAAACATCTCAATTTTTTCAATATCAAGTATCAGCACCACGAGTATAGGTGCGCCTCTGTGCACCTCTTTCCATTGCTCCAGTTCGTTGTTCACTGGTCCCTCCATTTAAGGATTCTGTCACTCCAATTCTGCATACTGTACCTTATCCACTTCCTGAGGTTTCATGTGGCTGAAAAATTTGCTCTTGATCTGGCTTTAATACCACTGAAGCCCCTCCCACATGCCACAGACTGACGCTTGGTGCTTTAAAATACGCCCATCTGTAGATCATAAGGACACCTGCTTCTTCCTCGATTTCCATAATCATATGGCATATAGTTGTGTACGCTGGGGCTATACATTTGGTATTATTGTGTGTAAGAAAGAAACAGAACCTTAGTTGAGTTCATTTTTCTTTTCTAAGAAACTTGTTCTCCACATATCCTAAAGGCCTGACTAGCCAATCTGTCTAGTTATTAAGACAGGAGCAGGGTATAGGCCCCTACACATTAAGGGTAGGGTCACACGTGTCGTATTTTGCTGCATATTTGCAGCTGTGTATTTTTGCAGCCGATTTTGCTACCCATTGACTTCAATGAGTAGGAAAACATGCCGCAGCACAATACAGGATGCGTGACTGTACCTTAAAAGCAAGTCTTCAGGAAAAGCAAACACATTTGTATTGGGCAGTCGTGTCCTTTCCCAGATGACAAATGTTGGGGGGGAAAGAATTTTTTTTGTGTTTTTTTTTTTTTTTAACATACCCATTGTCTTGTTCCTAAAGATTACCTGCCATCAACTAAACTGTCCCTAATCCTCCCCCCCCCCCATCTGTCCCTGACACTCACTGACTATCCCTGTATTTTTTTTATTTTTTTTCCGAAAACTGCATATAAATACCTTTTTTCCCATTCACTTGTTCTGCTCAGGCTCCTACCATGAGCGAGGGAGGAAGAGGGTGTGGCCCGGCAGGCGCAACGTCATCTGTGACCTGCCAGGGCTCGATTCCGCCTTTCTTCCTGTATGCCGTCTTTGCAGCCTAATGACTGGGCAGAGCTTATGTGAGGGGCAGGAACACCAGGCAGGGGTGTGGTGGGAGTGCTCATGGCCGTGCAAAGTTTATGTCAGGGGCGGGTACAACAGGCAGGGGGCGTTGGGTATCTTTGTGTTCAGAGAGCCCCGTGCGTGCTGCGCGGCGGGCATATTGCTCGCTCCTGCCTGCATGATTGACAGGGAGCAAGAGATGAGCAGAGACATGCTCATGTCCCGCCCCACCCACACTTTCGGAGTTTGGACTTGTGCCAGGCCGGCACAAGTTTGGAGGCTATACGGGGCCTGCTGAACACTATGGAACAGAGAACCCTACTGCCCACTTTTTCAAAGGTAAAATACTGATAGAAATATAGATTTTTTTCAATAAATAAATATATTGATCAAATTGTATGCGGTCCCAAGACAAAGGTGATGAGTGTGTACCCCCCAAAAATTATAACTCAAGTCTAAGTAACAGGTGGGTAGATTTTTCTTTTTCAGAGGGAGATTACAATCTGTATGGGTAGGGGTAAAAAATATATACAATAAAATAAAAATAAAAAAAATACCAAAAGAATGTGGACTATTAGATTTTAGCGTATTGTAATCATTAACTTATAATAAATATAAATAAAAAATCCGAAGACTTTTTGATACAGGCGGATAGGTTAAACGCACAATAAGGTGAGCAATGTAACACAAAATTCTAAACTGCTGCAATGGAGAGGTGGCGTGCCTGAAAGCGCCCTGCAAGCAATAAACAAACACTTATTAACACAGGCTGCAAAGGGAATGTGGACAATGCGTAGAGACCTTCAGTCAAAAGCCAAAGCAACAAATACAGAGATGATTGTTGGCATGGGGAGCACTCTGAAATGATAGCTTCTGTGCCAAGCATCCCTTTTTATAAGCTGGCCCACCTCTTTCTCTTTTTTCAAATTTTTGCCAAAAATTGTTTGCCTGCCCTCCTTCCGCCACCCTGCCTGTAAGAACTGAGCCGTGCCAATGCCTCCATTACACAATGGCAAGAGGTTTGCTCTGCTGACCCCTAACCAGCTGCATTCAGGCTCGGAACATCTCTCCCGGCAGGAAACCTAAAGGCTTTCTAGCTCGCAGGCTAGTGTGCATTCAGGAGTAGTAACTGCAGGAAAAGCCCAATGCGCTTTGTTTCAGTGGCCTTTCTTCACAAAAAGATTAATCGTCTGTGAAATGGAAACTGCAAACAGCAAGTGACACAAAGTGATCCCTTCGAGCCTTCCCTGATCAGTTTTGCCGTTGTATATCTCAAAGCCGCATGTGGTTAGGTCCTCGGTACAAGCAGGTGTTAATCAAGGAGTCTGCTCCAAGGGGTCATGCTTCCCCCCTTAAAAAAAAAATGGATATTTCAAGAGAGGAGGTGAGCTTTTTTTTTTTTTTTTTTTTTTTAAGAATAAATCAGAATCAAACTGCTTAAATTCAAACAAATGAAAACATTTTTTTTTCATTTTTTTACTCTAAAATATTCTAAAATATATATCTATACAAAAAAAAAAGTAAGAAACATCTCTTGGGGCTATATGTACTCGGTATATCTACTGAAGAATTTGCCTTTTGCTGTCACTTCATAAAAGAAAAGAGGTGGGGGAACAAAAAAAAATTTGAAGAAAAAAGTTCCAATAGCATAGCTAATTTGCTACACCCCAGGAACAGGGGCTCCCCACAGATTTTAACAAGTAAGGGGGATTGCTAAAACTTTTTTAATGAAATCCAAAATGTTCTGCGGAAAAGAATAATCACTTTTTACTCTCGCCATTGCAAATTTTCACTCACAAAAATGTTTAAAAGTGGCTAATGTAACACAGTTTCCTACGAGGAGAAGATCAAAGTGCTATATTACAAATGCATTATGATTAAAAAAGCGCTGTGCAGCCTTGCTATTAAATGTTCTTTAAACCCTAAAAGGCTTCCCATAGATCTCCCTTGGCACTGCATATACAACCTTTGACAAGTAATGTAGACCATTTTTATTCATTGCCTAAAATTGTAGGCAATTATGTGCGTCATACTGGCCACCTGCAAACTCTGAATGCCTACTCTGGTTGTCAGTGCTAGGAAAGGAAAAAAAAAAAAAAACAACCTTATGTCCCAGGGGATTAATCTATGGAGAGAGTCCTCTTTAATAGCTTCAGCAGGTGAAATGGCCCAGCTGGTTACTGCGATGAGTGGCCAGGAGCAGCTTATGTACAGACATGCAACAAGACTTCACATAAGGAGAGGGGGGGGGGAGGAATAGAAAAAGGAGAAAAAAAAATTAATAAAAAAGTAACATGCATGGAAATAAACAGTCTTTGTATTTTCTAATAGAAAAGCAAAGCTGCAAGCAAGTTCAAACTGGCACAAAAACAGGAAAAAAGGTGCCTGAATATGTTGCGGTTGGGCCACAGTAACCTCGTACGGTTACCCATAGCTCATGTGTGTTTTATGTTGCAAGTACAAGTCTATCAAGGCCATGAATTTTAGTTATGACGGCTCAGCGGCAAAAAGAACAGTCACCCTTCGTGCTTAAGCCAGTGCTAGGAGTTGTAGTCTTGCAACAGCTGGAGGCAGTGATGCCAGGACGCTGATGTCCTGAGCGGCGCGTTCGATGATGTCACTCACGGCGCACATCCTCGCCAGGAAGTCCCTGCAGGGAACAGGGAGATGTAAGCAGCAGTGAGTTACTTACTCAAACATGGCTACTTACTACATAAGGGAGGACATGCCTACCACCAGGGGCTAACTAATATAATTAGGGAGTATAATTGGTTAAATGGGAGCTGTACCTGCCAGGGGTCATACCGGTATCTATCTGGGGGCCTGTCTACCTACTGAGGAGCCCTACCTGATGGAGTTTCATATCTATATGGGGGCCTATATACCTACTGGGGAGCCCTACCTGATGGGGTTTCATATCTATCTGGGGGTCTGTGTACCTAGTGGGGAGTCCTACCTCATGGGGGTCATATCTATCTGGGGGTCTGTGTACCTAGTGGGGAGTCCTACCTGATGGGGGTCATATCTATGAGGAGCCTGTGTAGCTACTGGGGAGTCCTACCTGATAGGGGTCATATCTAATTTGGGGTCTGACTACCTATTGGGGAGCCCTACCTAATGGAGGTCATATCTATATGGGGGTCTCATTACCTACTGGGGAGCCCTACCTGATGGAGGTCAAATCTATCTGCGGACCTGTCTACATATGGGGGAGCTCTACCTAATGGGGGACATATCTTTCTGGGGCTCTTTCTGCCTACTGGGGGAGCCCACCCTTCCTACCAACTGGGGAGACATATCTATCTGGGGCATTATTTACTTACTAGGGGAGCCCTACCTGCCTACCTGATGAGGGGACGTACCTACGTGATAAAGAGACATACCTTCCTGAAGGGGGGACTACCTACCTAATCGGGCAGACTTACTTATCAGGGACCTTATCCACCTAATGGGGTGACATACTGGTTTCTATTATTAAGGACCTTATTTACATACTATTTTGGTTGAAATTATTTTATGTTCTAGGACAAGTGGATGGTCATGGGGGACAAGTAGATTGTGTTCAGTTTCAGTCCCTTGGACAAATATTTTATTATTTTTTCTTATAATTTCCACAGCCCCTTCCACTAGAGGTAATGGGGTAGATGTTTACCTTCATTATGCTTATGTGCTGGGAGGGGGAATACTTTCTAATGAGCATAACTTTAAAGAGAGGCAGTAAAATATCTCTGTAATATGCTAGTGTGAACCCAGCCTTATAGGAACAGCTCAAACCTAGCTAGTCTCAGCAGACACAAGGTATAAAACCCCCTTCTGTAGCCTGGATTCTGATGAAGGGTACCTGATTTCTGATAAGCTGTCCGCCTCTATTATTGAATTACTCGATATAGGAAGCAATGTTGATAAAAGTGAATAAAATTTTTTGCTATATCTGCATTAGCCAAACAAAAATTAACTGGTGTAACTGGAGGGAAGAAATTAAATATACAATAGGATAAGAAAGGAAAGAATTTTCTCAGCTATGATACGTTTTCTTATTCCTTTTGACCAATGTTGGAAGGTGCCTATTATGCATAGATTAACAGTCTATGTAGCAGTGTAGCTGTCAGCAACAATAAGAGTATGGGTTAAAAACAAATTGAAAACTCAATTCCCAGGTCATTGACCATATACTGGGGTACAGATATGTAAAAGACCCCTTTCTCCAGTCATTCATAAAGAAACTAAATCCATTTACCATACATGATAAAATGCACAACAAAGATATGGGCACAAGGGTACAATATTATAGGCCTATGACCCAGGACATAAATCCAGCAAGACTTATGCTATCACAAAATAGTTTAAAATGGAAGAATGCATAGCATGTGGTCACTTTCTGGCTCTGCTGTGCAATCTATTAACTACCACTCACCAGATCAGCATTGCGTTGCAGCACTGGGGTCCTAGGTTCAAATCTCACCAAGGACAATAATTGCAAGGAATTTGTTCTCCCCACACTCTAAAAAATACTAATAGTTAAATCTGGACTGTATGTCCCAATGTGGACAGGGACTGATGTGAGTGATGACAAGCTCTGTACAACACTGTGGACGTTATGTTACGTTACGTTACGTTGACACTATATAAAGGAAATATTCTTTGTTATTATTATTAACAATAATCTTTACTTGCACTGTCCATTTGAAACAAACATACAAGGTGTTAGAGATGAGCGAAGTTACAGTAATTTGATTCGTCACAAACTTCTCGGCTCGGCAGTTGTTGACTTTATCCTGCATAATTGAGTTCAGCTTTAAGGTGCTCCGGTGGGCTGGAGACTCTCTCCTAGGATTGTATCCCCCTTTTCCATCCCACCGGAGCACCTGAAAGCTGAACTAATTCATGCAGGCTAAAGTCAGCAACCACCGAGCCGAGAAGTTCGTGAATCGAATCGAATTACTATAAGTTCGCTCATCTCTACAAAGTGTATTAAAAAAGTTGCAGATCCTTTCATTATGCACTGGGATAAGGGAACCTTTTATACTGCCTGAACCACAAATAACTGGGGTGGTCCCTGGCAGCTTCTCCCAGTCAACCAGCCTTCATTGATAGATCTCTCCCTGTCTGACACGCAATATGCCCTCCTCTTCTCGTTCACAAAATCATCTGTCCAGTGACAGTTAGGAGGCCTCCATACACATTACATAATTGGGTGGTCCGGCTGACTTGTTTGGTACCTGATCTGTAAGGGGATCTTAAAGGGTTATTCCAGTGTTTTTTGTTTGTTTGTTTTTTGAAGGGAGAAATCACGTCGCTGGAGCCAGGGAAAAAATAGAAGAAAAAGACAAAAAAAAACAACAACTGTATTTGCCTACCTCAGGTCCCCCACTGGTCCCGTATATCTCCTCTTGCTCCTCTGATTTCCTGTCTTCTTCCTGCTCCTAACATAAGAGCCCAACACAGGACCTGTCTGCTCAGCCAATCATTGGTTGAGACATGATACTACTGTGGTCAGTGATTGGCTGAGCTGGCAGTTCCTGCACACAGCTCTCATCTCAGAAGCAGCAAGAAGACAGGAGAAAGGGGAACTGGAAAGAGACAACAGGGAGCTGGGGGGGGGGGGGGGGAGAGAGCATCAGACTATAAGAGCAGACAACATGGACCACCTGGTCAATCTTCTATATGAAGTTTCAATATTAAGTTTTTAAATGAAGCTTTAGACACGGAGGCTGTAACATCAAAAAAGCATACTCACAGCCAAGAATAGAAATTCTACATTGTACACTAGAGGACTGTTTTTCCTTTTGGTATGTGGCTGGTCTATGCTCAGGTTACATTAATACACTAAACATATTATATATTTAACATATTATATACACTTTCTTAAGATGCTCAGCCCATTCCTAAGAGAAAAAAAAAAGAAAATTTTCTCTATGACAAGCTGCGATTTTCAACACCGCGTGTATGCAGAAGAGTACTAGTCAGACAAAGAAGCTGTCACTGTGTCCCCTGTAGGGCACCTGCGGCTGTGTATTGTCAGAGCTTCTACTATGTTTTCAAACAAGGATATAGACACATTAGCAGAGAACTTAGAGAAAGAAGCGTAGAATGGGAATATCGATTTCTACGGCATAGATACTAACAGAGACAATATGCAAAGCGACAAAGAACAAGCACCAAGAAAAAAATGTTAAATGGTCACTGTCATTTCAACAAAACTTTGTAATATATCTTGCTTCTTACTCCTCTTGTCAGGCTCTCCTCTCCTCTTAAACTAATTATTGACTCTGTAAAACAGATTAAAATCTATGCTGAAAGGTAAAACAGACTAGCAGATCACGGAAGGTTCAGGTTACATGCTGGCCATATAAAGAAAGAAAGAACCATATAGAGACACTAATGACAGATTTGGACTGCCATGCTTTTGCTGTTTCATAGATTGTGTATATAGAGAGAGACATAGGAAAGAAGAATCACCTCTGTGTGTGTGCAGTAGATGGGAGACATCATAGAGGCTAGGCTCCACCCACTAGTTCAGGGACAACTTAAAACTAGAGATAAAGCCAGCAGAGTAGAAGAACTGGTGAAAAAAATGTATGTAAGTTATGTAAGTGTTCTTCTACTTATGTTCACAAGAGCTTATCCCGAAGTGTTACCTATAATGACTGATGCATTAAAGAATCATAGATGTCTTTAGATGAGGAGCAACACACTCCAGCATCCACTAAATACATTTGTCAAGATTACAAAATGGCCAACATATAGCATATCCTGTGATTACCTCATGTGGCTACATAATCATAGGGACACATTTGAAGACATTTGTCTATGTAGGAAGAATCTATGCTGTTTTTAAGTAATCTTCTGCATGTTCTAAAATCAATCTAGGTGAACAGATCTATTGACATGAGGTTAGCAGGTCATTGCATCCAGGAGAAGAATGAATGGAGAAGGTGGGCAGAAATGAATGTGGCTCCCTAGTTGTATATGGAGTTTTCCAGTGACATGTAATGTGTCATTGGTTGGAGCTCAATGCCTAAAAGAGTATCAATGTAATTTTTTTTTTTTTTTTGACATATCAAAGTGACATAGCCGAAAGTTATGATCATTGGGGTTCAGGTTTTGAAGACCCAACTAATCGCTAAAACAAAGGGACAGAAGTATTAAGTTATCTTTATCTCTACTCAGAAAGCAGAGTATGTGGTCACCGCCACGCCCCCATTCATCTATGGGAGGGGGTGTGACAGCCGTCACGCCCCCTCCCACAGACATGAATGGAGGGGCGTGGTGTGATGGCACGAGGGGCGTGGCCGTGACACACGTCCCACCCTCGGAGGCAGCGCCCTGCACAAAATCCCTGGGGCTTCCCCGAGATTGCGGGGGTCCCCAGCGGTGGATAGGGGATAAGTTGTATAAAGCCGGTATACCCCTTTAAGAGTAAATAAGTGGGCACATCACTAAGCAAAGAGCTTCTGCCCCTTTCTTTCAGTGAACAATGGTGGTCTCAGCATCCGACCACCAACCAACTGAAAAGGTCTGACATGTCACTATGACATGTCAGAAGTTGCTGGAAAACAATAGGTAAATTTTTAAAGAGAGATTCAATACCAACCAACAGACTGAGGATACATTTGGATAAGAGGCCCTTATACGAAGCTGCCCTGGTTTATTTATTTGTCAAATATCAAAAACAGAAATCCAAGGACTGAAAAATTTACCAAAATGTTGCCTTTCACAACAAGAAAGGAGGCAATTTTTGGTATATAAAAAATATTCACAGCCTATTAAATGTCACTTGCTATAAATATTCACCTAGTTGACATTGAATAATCAGAGGCATCAACAAGATAACCTTAAAAAGTGATCTGAACATTACATTGAGGGGGGACTGCTGGAAGCTCTTTCATTAGCTCATCGCGATGACCTAAGGTTGGAAGCAGAGGAAGCATCTTCTCTCTAATGACTTTAAGTACAAGTGGCCTTTGACCAGCGATCATGTTAAAACACAAAGAATAATGAACTTCAGCTTGCCATTGGAATAAAAATGTGTAAAAAGCTGCATGTATCTGCCGTGCTTTATATATATATATGTATATATATACACACACACACAACTTTCAAATAAAAATGTTAACTTCATGAAAATACATTTAATATGAATATTTACTTTTTGGAATGTCCTAGGAGACAAAAAATGAAAATTACATACTAGCTGAGTACCCGGCGTTGCCCGGTTTTTCCTTCCTAATTCTTTGTTGGGGAGAAAAATCAACAAAGGAGGAAGCTTTTGACTTCATATCCCATCCTCATATATTGTTGTCATATCCCGTTCCCATATCCCGTTCTCATATCCTGTCCTCAGGTGGGACTGATTTGTGATGAAGATATTGTAAGCTGAAAATAGAAGGGGACGTGGCTTTGTGGGACTGGGCGTGATTTGCAAGCCAGACCGATGCACAAAAAAGGGTAGATAATAAAAGGGGTGGGGCTTAATCGGTGGGCGTGTATTTGTGAGATGGGGTGTGGCTTGCAAGCAAGACTGACATATTCAACAGGAGATGCAGAGCGGAGCTTGTGGAGTAAGGTACTGGAAGTCCCATATACTTGCATGGAACTTGAAACAAAAACCCATCTATATAAGGGTGTAGGTAAGGGTTAATTTAACTATCATATTTTTATTTGACATATAAGTAATATGTGTACCAGGTATTATTGAAATATCTCCTGCCGTACAGAAGTTATGCCGGAACATACATTTCCCGTAGATTTACATGGGACTTTAAACCAAAATACCGATCCTGGCAAATGGGGGGGGGGGGGGGGGGAGTAAGGGTTAAATTACCTATCCTATGTTTGTTGTTGACATATTAGTAACGTGTGCCAAGTTTCATGTTAAATATCTTTAGCTGTTTGGACGTGATGCTGGAACATGCACACACACATTAAGTTTTATATATACAGATATATATATATATATATATATATATATATATATATATATATATATATATATATATATATATATACACACACACACACACACTGCTCAAAAAAATTAAGGGAGCACTTTAAAGATAACACATCCTAGATCTGAATTAATGAACTAACCATATGAAATACTTTCGTCTTTACATAGTTGAAGGTCCTGACAACAAAATCACTTAAGAATTATTAATGGAAATCGAATTTATCAACCCATGGAGGTCTGGATATGGAGTCACACTCAAAATCAAAGTAGAAATTCACACTACAGGCTGATCCAACTTTGATGTAATGTCCTTAAAACAAGTCAAAATGAGGCTCAGTAGTGTATGTGGCCTCCACATGCCCGTATGACCTCCCTACAAAACCTGGGCATGCTCCTGATGAGGTGGTGGATGGTCTCCTGAGGGATGTCCTCCCAGAACTGGACTAAAGCATCCGCCAACTCCTGGACAGTCTGTGGTTGATGGAGTGAGACATGATGTCGCAGATGTGCTCAATCGGATTCATGTCTGGGGAACGGGCAGGCCAGTCCAGTCCATAGCATCAATGCCTTTCTCTTGCAGGAACTGCTGACACACTCCAGCCACATGAGGTCTAGCTTTGTCTTGCATTAGGAGGAACCCAAGACTGCACCAGCATATGGTCTCACAAGGGGTCTGAGGATCTCATCTCGGTACCTAATGGCAGTCAGGCTACCTCTGGCAAGCACATGGAGGGCTGTGCGGCCCCCAAAGAAATGCCACCCCACACCATTACTGACCCACGGCCAAACCGGTCATGCTGGAGGATGTTGCAGGCAGCAGAAAGTTCTCCATAGCGTCTCCAGACTGTGTCACGTCTGTCATATGTGCTCAGTGTGAACCTGCTTTCATCTGTGAAGAGCACAGGGCGTCAGTGGCAAATTTGCCAATCTTTGTGTTCTCTGGCAAATGCCAAATGTCCTGCACGGTGTTGGGCTGTAAGCACAACCCCCACCTGTGGACGTCAGGCCCTCATACCACCCTCATGGAGTTTGTTTCTGACCGTTTGAGTGGACAAATGCACATTTGTGGCCTGCTGGAGGTCATTTTGCAGGGCTCTGGCAGTGCTTCTCCTGCTCCTCCTTGCACAAAAGTGGAGGTAGCGGTCCTGCTGCTGAGTTGTTGCCCTCCTACACGTCTCCTGATGTACTGGCCTGTATCCTGGTAGCGCCTCCATGCTTTGAACACCACGCTGACAGACACAGCAAACCTTCTTGCCACAGCTCGTATTGATGTGCCATCCTGGATGAGCTGCACTACCTGAGCCACTTGTGTGGGTTGTAGACTCCATCTCATGCTACCATTAGAGTGAAAGCACTGCCAGGATTCAAAAGTGACCAAAACATCAGCCAGGAAGCATAGGAACTGAGAAGTGGTCTGTGGTCACCACCTGCAGAACCACTCCTTTATTGGGGGTGTCTTGCTAATTGCCTATAATTTCCACCTGTTGTCTGTTCCATTTGCACAACAGCATGTGAAATTGATTGTCAATCAGTGTTCTTCCTGAGTGGACAGTGTGATTTCACAGAAGTGTGATTGACCTGGAGTTACATTGCGTTGTTTAAGTGTTCCCTTTATTTTTTTGAGCAGTGTGTATATATACATACACACATACACACACACACACACACACACACATATATATTTAGTAGTCATCTAAAAGGTCAAACATATATACGGTAAGTGCCATCTGTATTACTTACATATTCTGGTTTTAATTTTTTGTCTCCTCCTCGCACAGCTACTTTTTCAAGCTTATCTATGGCAGCTAAGACGGCTTCTTCATCCTTCAGACGGAGCTCCTCATGAATGATCTCAATGTCACGTACTGGGTTGACACTTCCTTCAACATGAATGATGTCATCATCATCGAAGGCGCCTATTTAAAAAAAAAAAAAAACACACACAAAATAAACATTAAAAAAACAGGAATTTTTCATGATTTGAGCAGCTGAATGCTAAACAATGCATAGGGAAAGACATTTCGAGTTATGGTCAGAAAGCTTCCACAGCCAAGCTAATTATTTTTGAATTAGTGTACTTTATAAACATTTACGGTAATACATTTATTTAGCATTATTTATAGATACTTTATCATCAATATGCTCCTCCTCAGTCATATCTTTTCCCCATTAAAAATGACTTACGGATTTTCATGATAAGTCTTACAATATTTAAAAACAAAATTGAGCACCACCACCTGCTCTGTGCAAGGAGCACAAACCTAGCTTTTCAAGAGCACCAGTTTGTAAGTTGTCAGGAGGAGCTTAAAGGGTAACTCTGCCCCTAGACATCTTATCCCCTATTCAAAGTATAGAGGATAAGATGTCTGATCGTGTGGGTCCGGTCGCTCCTTTGGATAGGGGATAAGATGTCTAGGGGCGGAGTACGCACTCATAATTCACAGTGGGTTTCCTGCTAAATGAAATCCGCCACACGTTTCTCTACCATTTACTACCATGACTATAGACAACAATGGACAGGACCAGTCCTATTAAGATGAATTGCAGACGGCACTGAACATTCTCTGTGACCTTTTCTGAGGTCATTCTACAGGGAAAAGGAGGCTGATCTCTGCTGTGAATGGTGGTGGAGCCAGTGTCATCTATAAACTGGTGTCACCTTTCACTGTACTCCTTGTCTGCTCTGAGATGAAAGGCATTACTGGAAAATGATCTGTACAGAACAGGAAGTTTCAATTATGTTTTAGGCCTGGTGGCCGGAAAGGAAACTGCAACATTTCAGGATTATTCTAAAATATAGATAGTAAAATGCTAAATTAGAATAACATCATCGAAAGTTCTTTCAAAATATGGTTAAAAGTCAAACCCTTTAATATGCACACCACCGTATCCGTCACATAGGGTTTGTACCCATTATATAACTTAGGTGCATCCACAAACAGGTAAACACTTCCTAAAAAAATATGTCTAGGTATGATCTCATGCTGCCCATACTGAACAGTTAGTCATTAAAGGGGTACTCCACTGCTCAGCGTTTTGAACAAACTGTTACGAACACTGGAGTCGGGAGCTTGTGACGTCATAGCCCCACCCCCTCAATGCAAGTCTATGGGAGTATAGGAAGGGGGCGTGACAGCCATCACGCCCCCTCCTATAGACTTACATTGAGGGGGCGTGACCGTGAGGGGGCGGGGCGGGGCTATGACGTCACAAGCTCCCAGCGCCGGCGCCAGCGTTCAGAACAGTTTGATCCAAATGCTAAGCAGCGGAGTCCCCCTTTAAGCTGACAACTCTCTCTCCAGTATCTCACATACATTCATATGTGGCGCCGCCACGTATTCTGAATGGGAAGAAATGTGCTATCAAATAACTCTGACTCAATCTATCCTTTATGGTCAGTCTAACTCAAATCCCCACAAGACATCGGTAAAAACAAAAAGGGGTGCTTCTAAAAAGTTTATATTACAAAACTGGGTTCACAATGTAATCTGGCACCAAAACAGGTAAAATGTCTAGCAACAGGTTACTGTTCAGCAAGTAAAAATGCTATAAAAAGTCAATCAAATGCCAATACTGCATTCCGGTGACCTTGAGGAAGCCGCTCTGTCCCCTGGACACGGCATAAAGATTAGATTGTAAACTCAGTTGGGCAAGGAACCTGGGCAGCCAGAATTCGGTGCATTGCTCTACATAAAAATTTTATGCGCTGTATAAAAGCTCTTTATTGTCATTGTAATTATTACATTTTGCTCAGTTCTTGATTACTTGCTAACTGTAAACTTAATTACCAATAGGTGACTGCCACTTTGCTGCGACTGCTCATAATGTTCACCCAGTAACATATCATTAATGTTTATAAAGTCGGACCTGTTGTCATTAATGCCCCTGCCTTTGGGCATAGAAAGCTTCATTGAAAATACCTAAAGCAAACAAAAACTGGCCATGGACATAATATATTAGACACAGTGGGCCATATATGATGTTTTTGGGGGGGGGATTGGTGAATGAAAAACTTTTTTTTGACATAAGGTCACTTTCACACAAGTATATGACACATTTTTGCTCCGGTATTATGGCTGCAAATCCTTGGCTGACTATGGGTCAAATGACTAACTGCAGAATTTTTTTCATTTGGAATAAGTGGAAAACTTGAATATATTAGGCATTTACTTATAATGTAGCATGGCAACACCTAGTACTCAGCAATGTACATGTTTATCTACTGAGATATGTGCTGGAGAACTCGCATACTCACTCACTCGCCCCACAGCCAGTTCTACGCAGAGTGATCCTCTGTTTACTGCAAAGCAGTAACTTTCTTCCTGCCGTGGTTTCTAAAAGAATGTATACTATGTATGTGACAAAGGATATACTTGCAATACTCTACTATACCTAACTGCAGGGAAAATGTATTGTCAGCTGCCAGAGGTGGAAGGAGACCATATCAGCTCAGAGCCCACCCCCCAATCTCTAAGATTAGCAGTAACACCTAGAAAGCCATGATGGAACAAAGATGGACTGAGTATACTAAGTCTTGGTCTTTTAAAGAGAATCTGACAGCTAAGTCACCTACACTAAACCCAGTATAATGGCTTAAAGTGCAGGTGAAGAGCTGTAAAATGAGGGGGATACTCACTGAAATACGTTGGTAAGGTTAGGTGTAGTTTTATTCCTAATGCCTTCATTAGCATAATAATGAAGGGGGCGGACCAACTGGAAATATGGAGGAGACAGGGGAGCTCGGCCAGCCTGCTCCCCGCCTCCAATGCCCGTTGGGACGCATTAGGAATTAAATTATCTACAAGCATAACTCTGCAGCTAACCCTCATTTTACAGTTCTTCATCTGCATTATACGTCAGTATACTGGGTTTAGTGTAGGTGAACTCTTTAAAGTCAATAGCCCTGCCTTGGCTTCCCTACAGTATGTCAGTATAACCTTTTTGCCGGTACATTCAAACAAAGGCGTAGAAAAGTGAAGTGAAGCCTAACAAAGCGCATGATGCGCGCGTAGTAGCTACAGCCATCCTCATTCATCTGTTCTTCCTCTCCCCTCCACGCTGCCATGTCACACAGTTTAACATGCAAGAAATAAAGCATTGAAGATTTGAATCCAATAATTCTGGTGAGTTGCAGCTTTTCTACGCCTTTGTTTGAATGTTGCATATTCCGGACCCTGAGCTTCATCCAAGGACTTGATATCTATACTATTATTAGCAGAGCACCTCCAGTAAGCACTTTACTACTAGCCTCTATAATTGCATCATATTATCTGTGATCCATATTCACAAGTAGTAGCCGACTCCACATTGTCTATTCTGGTTTATAACCTTTTTGCCGGTACCCCAGCATATACCGGTTACAGACAAATAAAAAAAAGATGTAAAAGGGGCCTATCAACAGCTGCTAATCTTTTAAGGGGTATGTTCACCAAATTATTACTGTCCGATTAACGTATACATTTTATAGAAAAAAAAAAGTATACATTAACAGGTGATAAAAATGGATAAAATATATCAATCTGTTTTCCACTGACTTCCATTTAAAAAATATTGGGCGTACACAATATCGTGGTTGACCACACTTTTGCATACAGCAAAATGAAATGGTCTCCAAGGTAAAGTGGAGACAAAAACGTGCTGTGACCCTAACCTAACTGGTCATGCTTAGTTTATGTGAGATTCCAAAGCAAACACAAATGGCATAACGTTCCTGCATAATTTTTGTAGCCTACATTATAATACTGGATGATAAATTTATTTCACAACCGATTTAGCGAGCTACTATCGAAGACCGGAAGATCCAGTACACTTGCAGTGCTTTAACTTTGTATCTACAGCTGGAAATCATGAATAACTATGGGACGACCAGCTGCAGGAAAGGTGTCAGGCGTCAACAACATGATGCTGATCAGAGGAAGGAGAGAGCGAAAAAATGGCAAAACAACCGGCTGATTCCCAGATGTATAGTTTCCTGTCATTAATCAGTAGATTGACAAGTACCAAATAAATCCTGCTCCAAATGACACTTTCCTCCACTGCCTCTTTACTATGCACCAAAGTTACAAGAAATGATATGATCATTTCGGCAGGGTCTGAGTTTCCATGGGAAACTGGGATTGGCCTGAAATCATCTGGCAGACCTCTCCCCCAGCTTCAATCTACTTTATCACTGTGGTTTTGACCGTGATTAGATAATGAACCACTCAGACACACAATTTACACAGCGGCTAATTTCATCGGCCTGATTCGAGGGTATGGTTTTGAGGGGGCCATCAGAGAAGCTGGGGAAGGTACATTTGTCATCCATGAGTGACAAGCACTCACAATGTGAACAAAATGGTGCTGGCCCTTGTTAGGAGCACACGCTATTAACACGCATTTAAAGTGCAGCAGAAGCCATAATTTTAAATTGCCAACTGGAAAGGCGAGGGTACAGCAGGCAGATATTACTGAAGTATGTCTGCTGACTTCATGCACTTTTCATGACATGATGGGGCAACACGCTAACTAGACTTTATGCAAATAGGCAGAAAAAGGAAAGATAATGATTTCATTAAAAACAGATAGTATGTATTACTTCCAGGAAGACACAGGTCTGCAAAAGGAGTCTACAAATCAATGCTGATCACAGCTTATACTATCAGGCTGAAATCTCTAGATTTCAATAAAAAAGGCTTTGCCTTTCAAACCCCACCCGCTGAAACACAACCGACTGCACTATGATAGGCACGCTGTGTGCCAGTTCATAGCTTTTTTTAAAGCCAAAGTAAGGAATGAATAGTAAAGCTGGTCATACACATTAGACATGTGGGCTGAACCTGATGATCTCTTTGGGACTAGTTGATCATCTAATGTTTATAGGGAACTCCCGACTCTCCCTCAAAAAACTATCCAATCCTTTTGTTCTTAAGAAAATAGCCACTACTATAGCTGTCTTGCACTTACTCTTCTTTCCCCATTGAGAACACATACGACTGTACATTTGTATAGGGGGGGATTGGAATAAAGAAAATTCTGCCAACAGTTATCTTACATGTATGGTTCCCTTAAAGAGTCTCTGTCATTAAAAACCCCTGACAGGTCACAGAGACAAGTTTTGATCGGTTGGTTCTCAGTGCGGAGACCCTCGCATATCAGGAGAACAGGAGGGTAGAACAGTATGCTTAAAGCAAAATTGGGTGATACAGTTGCTGTATCAACTGTCCCTGCACTAAGCGAAGCTCTGTGCACGAGTCCCATACATTAGAACTTCGCTCAGCAACTGGAGTGCCCAACGTGGCCAGCATCTCCCAATGCTGAAGCTGGAGATCATATGGCCTGAAATTTTGGACTTGCTCTTTAAGTGCTTTAATCCTCGGCTTGCAGCAATCTCCGTCCAGCTTCTCTGAATAGCCACATATAATTGTAATGGAGCCACCCAGAGAAGATAGACTGATGTTGCTGCAATCTGGGGAGTGAAGTACTTAAGCGCGCGCATCTTTCTGCTCATTCTGCTAACTAGGGAGGGGTGTTTCAGCACTTGCTTACTGGGTGTTGTAAAGCTCCTCTCGCATATAAAAATAAAATTGGCACAATGTACAGATAATATTCATATTAATAACTTTATTCATTCCCTTGGAAAATTCTCATGACCAGCCATTGAATTCTAACTACATCGAAGCAGCCAATTCTGCATGTAAATGGGTCTTTGAAGTATACTCACATGGACTAAATCTTTAACCGAAATTTCTGCCACTGCCCTTTTCATCCTAATTGGTTTAGTAGAAATCCATGCACATGGTGCAGAAACAGACTAATTTACATGAATGGAAATGACTTACAGTTAAATAATTTTTGGCAACTAACTTGCTACTCTTAAGACTGATGTTGATCCTTCAAGGCAATTACAGCAAAGTAATATCTAATAACCGTATATTGTAAAAGATCAGCTTTTTTACCATTATGTTTCCTGTTTCCAGAGGACAAATATGTCTCAAGGGTCATCCTCCCTTCTGATGTATGCTTTTATGGGTACAGAGGCCACTATGCAAAATTTTGTTTGCTGCATATATATATATATATATATATATATATATATTTATATTTATATATATGAATTATACAAAAACTTGATGTATGGATTTCCTATTCCTGACTTTTATTTTTTTTTGCTTTTAATAAAAAAAAAGTGTAAACTTTGGAAAAATGTAGTGGTACAGTGTTTTTTAATGAGCTGAAACTTGGCTATGAAAACAGTCAGGATGTGGCTGTCTTATTCTCACTAGGGATCAACCGATATCGATTTTTTAGGGCCGATACCGATAATCTGTGGAGGTTAAGGCCGATAGCCGATAACTTATACAGGTATTCCGGTATTAAGGTGACGCCGCTGCAGATCACTGATTTAAAGTGGGCGCTTTAAATCAATGAACTGCAGCGGCTTTTGCGGTGCTAAAGACCGCCGCCGCCACCCACTTCTTTCCCCCTGCCTGCCCTGGGGTCCTCCTGAGTCCAACCCCCCCTACCTATCCTCTGCCCAGAGACCGGCGCCACCCGCTTCTCTCCCCCTGCCGGTCCTTAGTCCAACCATCGCCGCTGCCCCATTGCCTCCCCCATTCACGGTTTTATAATTACCTGTTCCCGGGGCCCATGCTACTTCTGGCTCCGGCGGCGTCCTGAGCTGTCACTGTGCGCACTGACGGTGACGTTGCGTTGAGGACGTCACTCGTCATTGCGCAGCGCACAGCGTAACACAGGACGCCGCAGGAGCCAGAAGTAGAGCAGACCCTGGGGAACAGGTAATTATAAAACCGGGGATGGGGGAAGCAATGGGGCAGCGGCGGCCTCTGGCCGAGGCGGTGGGGGAGTGCGGTGGTGCGGGGGTGCATTATCGGCAAGGTAATTGCCGATACCGATAATGTCCAAAATCATGAATATCGGCCAAACCGATAATCGGTTGATCCCTAATTCTCACTAATTTTATTCTTTACACTAGGATAGGTCTGGTGAGAAACCTTCTATAGAATCTCTTTTGCCTCTACTCCTCACTTAAAAGTTAGATTTTAAATACAGTCTTGTCTTTCTGAGAAGCTTCCATGTTCTAACCATGTCAAGATCTTATGACTGTATGTTATGTATTCATCTGAACAGAACCACTACACTTAGTTGCAGGCTATCATCAACCAATTCATTCTCTTGCTTGAAATCAAGTCATCCAATTACTCCTTGACTAATCAAGGCTGTTTTGGCTTTTGCTTTTTTTCAGAGGTACTCGACAGCATAAACAGTTCACTTACAAGAAATGGAAAAGGGCTAATCAGCGGAATTATTGTTTTGCTGCTGTAATTTGTGGCATTTAAATGGAGGTGCTGATTGGACTGAAAGTTTTATAATATTGCCTGGAAAACCAGCGGATACAAATGTGACACGGCCTTTGTCTAAAGCTGGAACGGCCACTCGACAAGATATCAAATCTGTGGTGCCCGAAGGAAGGAGACCAGCACAAAGAAATAGGACTTTAGTGTAACAGAAAGAGTTAATCCCAAATGGAATATAGAATTGCTGCAACTGCAATATTGGTTTTCCAGGAAATGTGATAATGAGCAGTTGCATGCGCAAATAAATAAACAAAGAAATAAAGTAAATTTGTGAATGAATACCATTATTTCCTTAACACCTTACGGACCACCGTTTTTTCCGTTTTTTGCACTTTCATTTTTTCCTCCTCACCTTTTAAAAATCATAACCACTTCAATTTTGCACCTAAAAATCCATATTATGGCTTATTTTTTGCGTCACCAATTCTACTTTGCAGTGACATTAGTCATTTTACCCAAAAATCTACGGCAAAACGGGAAGAAAATCATTGTGTGACGAAATTGAAGAAAAAAATTTCATTTTGTAATTTTGGGGGCTTCAGTTTCTACGCAGTGCATTTTTCGGTAAAAATGACACCTTATCTTTATTCTGTAGGTCCATACGGTTAAAATGATACCCTACTTATATAGGTTTGATTTTGTCGGACTTCTGGAAAACATCGTAACTACATGCAAGAAAATGTATACGTTTAAAATTGTCATCTTCTGACCCCTATAACTTTATTTTTCTGCGTATGGGGCGGTACGAGGGCTAATCTTTTGCGCCGTGATCTGAAGTTTTTATCGGTACCATTTTTGTATTGATTGGACTTTTTGATAGCTTTTTAGTTATTTTTTCATGATATAAAAAGTGACCAAAAATACGCTATTTTGGACTTTGGAATTTTTTCGAGCGTACGCCATTGACCGTGCGGTTTAATTAATGATACATTTTTATAGTTCGGACATTTACGCACGCGGTGATATCACATGTTTATTTTTATTATGTTTATATATTATTTACATGGAATTTGGGAAAAGGAGGGTGCTTTAAAATTTCAATATGGAAGGGGTGTGTGTTAAACTCTTTTTGTTTTTTTACACTTTTAGTCCCCTTAGGGGACTTTTAGGAGGAATCATTAGATTACTCATACAGATCAGTGTGCTCTGCACTCGAATGATAAAGCCTGGCCCTGCCAGGCCGCATCATTCAGAGAGCTGGAGCCGCCGTGGAAGGAGAGGTAAGCCCTCAGGCTACCTCAGCAGTGGATCGTCCCCCCCCCCCCCCCCCCCCGCGCGCGCGATCGTGCTGCGGGGGGGGCGATCCACCCCACTGGACCACCAGGGACTGAATGCAGGCACCTTTATATCTAAAGGGTTAATAGCCGCCCGCGGCAATCGCCGCATGTCGGCTATTAAAGCCGGCCCCCAGCTGCAGGAATCAGCTGGGGGCCAGCCGGTATGACGCGGGCTCGAGTCAGGAGCCCGCGTCATACCCGGTTAAGGGCCATTGGACGTGCATACACGTCCATGGTCCTTAAGAAGTTAATGGAGGCAACCTGTTTCTGCTCTGTTGGTCACTTACAAATTAAACTTGAAGGGCTAGTATGAGATTATATTGCAAGAAGCACTACACCTACATCTAGCCTCAGATTTTCACCATGTACACTGGCACCTTCATCTCAGCAATTGCTTGCATCTGAGTATATTGGAAACAAGCAATATCTTGACAATCTGGATTTTCCTTGCTGTGTTAAATCCGGGTCCCCTGAGGAGTCATTCTGCCAAAACGTGTCAGGACACTAAAGGGGTACTCCGCCCCTAGAAATCTTATCCCCTAACGGTAGGGGGATAAAATGTCTGATCACAGGGGTCCCGCTGCTGGGAACCCCCACGATCTCTCCTGCAGCACCCTGTGTCTTCTGCTGCACAGAGCGAACTTCACGCCGTGCCTGATGACAGGCGATACAGGGGCCGGAGTATGGTGATGTCACAGCCCTGCCCCCCTTGTGACATCACACCCTGCCCCCTCAATACGTCTATGGGAGTGGGCGTGGCTGTTGCCATGCCCCCTCCCATAGACTTGCATTGAGGGGGCGGGCTGTGACATCACCATACTCCGACCCCTGTATTGCCCGTCTTCAGGCACGGAGTGAAGTTTGCTCCGTGCAGCACATGACACAGGGTGCTGCAGGAGAGATTGCAGGGGTTCCCAGTGATCAGACATCTTATCCCTTATCCTTTAGATAGGGGAGAAGATGTCTAGGGGCGGAGTACCCCTTTAAGCATAGATTTATTTCTCACTTTTGGCATTTATGTTAATATACTGTTGATTGTATATGGTCTACAAACATTCTGTTTAACTGGTGGGTTGAAAATAGTTTTCCATCTGACCCCCCAATATTATTGTGGATAATTCCTATACTCTTTTAGGGTATATGTTGGATGCATTTTTTCTATTGCATGATAATTCTGGATTTTATTTCTGC